>NC_137614.1:22428829-22451329 GCF_963280865.1 Gymnoscopelus braueri
CTTTCAATCAAACAAACGTGGTAATGATGGCGGCAGAAGTCAGATACTGACATGATACTGACCATGATACTGACCATGATACTGACCATGATACTGACCATGATACTGACCATGATACTGACCATTATAAGGACATGATACTGATCATTATACAGACATGATACTGACCATGATACTGACCATGATACTGACATGATACTGATCATGATACAACACTCCGGCCAGACATGGTCCTGTGGTCTAAAGCAGCAAAACTGGCATATGTCGTGGAGCTGACAGTACCATGGGAAGAAGGGGTTGAAGAAGCGTATGAGAGGAAAAAAAACAAATATTCTGACCTGGCAGCAGAAGCTTCCCAGAACGGCTGGAAGACCCTCATATTTCCAGTAGAAGTGGGAACTAGAGGCTATGTTGCAACATCTACGACAAGTCTGTTGAAGAAGATGGGGGTGAGGGGTCGCTCCCTCCAACAGGCAATCAAGTCTGTGTCAAATACTGCGGAAAAAAGCAGCAACTGGCTGTGGATAAAAAGTAAGGACAACAACTGGGCAGCAAGATAAAGACCATTGGTATGCGGTCAGGCTTAGGCCTGACTCAGGGAGAAGGACGCCCCTGCCATGCAGAGTCCAGTGGGGGATATGGAGAGTATGGAACGGAGAGGGGTGTACCTGGGATGCCAGACACACCGCTGAGCCCTCTGGAGACGTTGTGGGCTAACATCAATGAAACGTCGATGAAGCAGGGTGCCCACCTGATGACCTCAATGAAATTCCTATACCCTCCCTATTCACCACTCCACTCTGACCTTCAAGAGCGCCAAATTACCATAGGGATTGAAACATCTAGTTCTATTAGCTTTAACTGACATGATACTGACCATTTTACTGACCATGATGCTGACCATGATACTGACATGATACAAGCAAGCACATCAGTGCATGTGGCTTTAGAGAGTTACAAGGTTCTATAAATTCATTGTGAAAACATTACAGCAATGCATTGATATACAAAAAAGTACTTTTATTTGTACTTTTTACTTGAAAGTACTTTTACTTTGAATATTTAAGTATATCTAAAAGCTTACTTTTGTCCTTTTTTTGTACTAGTACATTTTTTACTGAGCTACTTTGACTTGCAGAGGAGTAATATTTGACCAGGAGTATCTGTACTTTGACTCAAGTACTGTGGTTGAATACTTCGTCCACCACTGTCAAAATATAATTACTGTACCAAACATGCTCATTATGCAGAATGGTCCATTTAACAATACTGGATTGCAATGCATCCAATGCATTAATGTAATGTTCACCTAATTGTTGCATATGGTAAAGGTGGGGCTGATCACTTCATCTTCTGTTTGAGAGCTTAACCTATATGTCATAATTTACAAATAGATATATACGTTGTATTAATAATCTAAATTTAGGAAGTAACTAGGAACTAAACCTGCAAATAATGACCTACTTGCTAATTACTTACCGTACTTACTTACTTACTTATGTAATTGCATTAGAGCAAAATGTACAATATAGTGTGCGGTCAAGTGAGGCAGTGCCTCACGTGAGCATTTATTTTATTTTATTTTATTTCATTTTATTTTCCCATTATTTGTCCTATTATTATTCATAATTTGTGGTTAGACATACTTCATAAAACTAGTTAAGTATAATTATGCTCCTTTTCCCAAAGTTTCCTCCTAAAAAGAACCCTGAATACTGTATACGGGAATCTCAAGTCCATGGACGCTGAGGCTGGCAGAGAGTCGTTTATGTAGATTTGCGCATGCATATAGCCGGTTCTCCCATTGAGTTGAACATGGACTTGAATGGTGAAGGTGAGGCTCTGCCTCAAACAGGTGAAACCACTCCCCCTTGTGCCTTTGCGCACTTTTTCGTATTTTCTTTTCCCACAAGCATGGATGGTTTCTGTTTCTTCTTTAAAAAGCTTTTCAAATGCATGCCTATCTTAAGAGGAAAAAATAAGCTATGTTGCTATACATCCCACATACGGAATCGCATTTGACGTATTGACAATTAAATATTGTAGAGTCCCTGTATAAATGATAGTGTAAATAAATACCTACAGCTGTAACAGAATGTAACAGAACAGGCTTTCATCCTTGGCACTATTTACATTGAAAAGTATCGAGACTTGACAGATCAACAAAGACTTTTACAATAAAGTTATTGACATCTTTGTCCAGAGGGATTTTGTCTAAATAAAGTAAGTGCCATTATATTTATTTATTTGTTACCTTTTAAACTCTTTGCTTTGTGTATCTTGTTGTGTGATGATAGGACAGCCTAATGTGTGCTGGCTGCCCTTATCAGTGCGTTCTCTCTCTCTCTCTCTCTCTCTCTCTCTCTCTCTCTCTCTCTCTCTCTCTCTCTCTCTCTCTCTCTCTCTCTCAGTTCCAACACATTCGCTTATTGTGTTGAATAATTCTACAATGTGTGAGCACATTATAAGCTGCCTTTGCAGGCATATTTGTTGATTTGTTACCCACTACTGTAGACTACAGTATATTGGATCTACCCATGTATAATATGAACACCATGGGCTGCTGTATTACATTATGCCATGCCATGCCCACATTTATGTTGCTGCCTCACCTGGCAAATAGTTCACCACATGTTGCTGTGAAATTGTGGAGTAGATGTATACACTAGCTATGAAAGATGGAAATACTCAACTAAAGTAGACTTCTTGTGTAAATATACTTCAACCACTTTATTCAGGTTGACAGATTGAAAGACACTAACAGACAGTCAGACTGACAGGAATTAATTTGTAGAATCACCCACCTTGGAAAAAACATGGTAGAGCAGTGGGAAGTGGGTGGTGTTTTCTGGGCAGGGTGACAGAATGAAGTGCATTAGGGAAAATAGACTGCAATATATTGAAATGGGAAATGTTACTCACTTTCTCTCCCTCCTCTTTCTTTCCCTCTTTCACTCTCACTCACTCACTCGCGCGCACACACACACACACACACACACACACACACACACACACACACACACACACACACACACACACACACACACACACACACACACACACACACGCACACGCACATGCACACACACACACACACACACACACAATACTGTTAATTATTGTCACAGTGGTCAGTGACAGTCATTGTGATGTGATGCGCTAGATGGTCCATGTACAGTAGTTCCTCTTATATAACACACTGATGTAACCCCAGGGAGCTGACTCTTCATATATCCAACATTATAGACCTTCACTGGCGTTCTTCTAATACGTCCTCTGATGATACGAGTTGAGGCCTGTCACTATGATGTATGAATCTATCATTGATGGGGCAGTAGGAGACCAGGACATCAAGTTCTGCCGGAGCTTGAACAGCTCCCTTAAGAAATAATATATGGATTATATATGAAGAGTGTTTTAAGAATATGAAAAGGTTTGAGATTGTGCCAAAGAGGTACAGAAGATTGACCTGGAAGTCAATCAAGTCAATTTTATGTACAAAAAGTGCCAAATCACAACAAGTTGTCTCATGACACTTTACATGTAGAGCAGTTCAAGACCATACTTGTTCCTGTAAGTCCTAAACTTGGTTTTATCTGATTACTGCATATAGGACCTCAAATTACACTACTCTGATGAAGGCAAGCACTGCTTTTTCAATATCCTTAAAGGAGTGACATTGGAGGGAAAGGCGTTTTTAACGTTAAGAGCCTCAGAATGTTCATTTTCAGTGTGCAAGCCTTTTTGTTGTTTATGAACAGTAAGAAGAGTGCCATGGCATTCTTTTTCAACTTTGATGTACAGTATATTCTTCTATTGATTAGCTGTTAATGTTAGAATGAAAAATACGGGACAAGAACAACCTAGAAGTCAGTTTAAGTACAAACAGCCCATAGCTAATCCAGGGCAGAGATCTGCAAGGAAACCAATTAGGAAAAAAGTATAATTTAAACAGAACCAGCATCAGAAATGCTTAATTTGCCAAGTACAACGGTTTTACACAGGTATATCACATTTAGACACAAGTACACAACAACACATACTGGCACGTGGTCCATACAGGGCCTAGGCCTAAACCATATAGGACCTAAAATGTATCAATTAGCATAATGCAAATAGCTCTGTTGGCCAAGGATTAAGTATAAAGTATTATACTTATACATAAACATTGCCCAAGAGGGCTGAGAACTGGGAATTTACCACCATTTTAAGGCACAGAGGGTTTTGTATGAGAGCTAATTAGTCGGGAGTATTGTGCCTCTTTAGGGGCCACCATGGGCCATGGGGTAATATACTCTTTGTATGCCACACAGATTCCTGCTCAATTATTCAAAGAATGCCATTTTGCCACCCCTCTTCAGCATCCACACTGGATTGGCTGCTCATGAATGATTCAGAGAATGCCATTCTGACACTCCAGACTGCGGCAGCCATTTTGAATTAATTCAGTCATGAGCTGCTTTGCACAGCAATGCATAGATGCACCATTCCTAATGGTTGTCTGTTCTGGTAAATTCAAGATGGTCACCTTAAGATTAACATACATATCCACAGACTGCGGCAACCATGCTGGGTTGGTTGTTGGTTCTGTGAATCAAATAAAAATATTTTCATTGCCACTCGAAAGCATGATTAAGTAGTAATTTCCATTCTGCCATTCAGCACTATCCATTCCATTCTGTCTGCCAATTCAGATTGGCTAATTTATGGCAATACATTATGATGATAAATGTTAATGCATCTGTCTGTCTTAACAGCACCAGTCAACACTGGTTTGAGAGTGTTGTTATGACACTGGAACACTCTGCCTATAACACAGTTCTACCCATTACGGTTCTGTCTCTGCCCATCCTAGAATGTTTTTTTCATGATTTATTGACATTCCATGATTGTCCCAGACTGTAGCTGACCTGTACCGTAATATCGGTTCTGTTAGGAATGGCATGATGTGTTGTTTCTGGCAAACAGCCAAAATACAGACAAAGACCCGACATAATATGACAAATGACCTGAGAGGAAACATGAATACTAATGTTGTTACATAAACACTGATTAATGGTGATAATGTAATACAGTGTGCGTGCATGTGTGCGTGCGTGCGTCTACTCTGCGTGTGTAGGAATCCACCAAATATTAAAAGGGCATTAATATGTTATATAAATATCATTATAGAAGGGATTTACCTTTTTTAAATAGATGAACTATTAAGGCCGAAGGCGTGGCCGAGACAATGTTTTCGCACCTATCTGTCCGTGTGTCAGTCCGTGTGTCTGTCCGTCCATCTGTGAGCAGCTTAGCCTGTTATATCACCACCAGGAGGTGGATATTACTTCTACAGGTTTTGTCTAAACATCACGCCAATCGGTACACATTATCTCTATAGTCATGTGATCAAGACGGATCTGTCCAATTTTTCATATTCCATCCTGATTGACTAAGTTGGCTTCCAAAGTTAGCAGGAGTGGTCTGTTTTGAACAAAATGCCTCAAATCATGAACACAGTGTCCAACTTTGCATGCACATTCCCAATAGGCCAATGTTTTGGCCTATAACTCTTGAACGGTCTTACAATCAAAAGTGTTATAATCAAAAATATTAGTTTCCTTCGCTAAACAATGTTTTTGCTACTACTCCTACTGATTTTGTCCAAACCTCACCCAAATTGGTGCACAATACATTATCTCTGTGGTCATGTGATCAACATGTATCTGTGAGATTTCTCGATTCTATTCCGATTGACAACGATTGGCTTTCAAAGTTTGCTGGAGGGGCCTGTTTTGCACGACATGCTACAAGCACCACTGGACCAATCAGCGGGAGTTGTGAGCTTGTAAATCAACTTTTTGCACTTATTATGACATGGCCAGAATTGGGAATCTACAATCTACGGTTCCAGTGGTTAAGTTACTAAACACATGTATCACTTGAGTATTCACTTTTAAGGTTAATGGTTGTTCAGTGTTAATGAGTCCTTAAGGATTCATTAATTGCCTATTTTATTTAATTGTAAGAAGGTGACAAGTTAATGAATGAGCCGTGAACAATAGACTAGAAGAGTAATTCATCGACTAATAAAATGTAAAGCTATAGGAACCTGAGCATATCTGTGAAACAATGTTGAGAGACAAAGAAGAGAGAGAAGGAGAAGTTAGCACACTGAAGAAGAACATTGAAGATGTGGAGGATTAATGAAGAGGAAAAAAGAGTGAAAACTAGAAAGGAAAAAGGAAAGAAAAGATCAGAATGAGAAACAAAGGGCGAAGGAATTATTTTATCTCAACATAAAATGTTAAATGGTGCATTTCTCCAAAGCACTTTACGATGTGCATTATATTCATACATTCACACACCGGTGAGTGGCACAGGCAGCCTTGTAAGGCACCAACCTGCTTCATCAGAAGCAGTGAGGGTTTTCTGTGTCTTGCACAATGACACTTAGACACGCATCAGCCAGGAGGGATCGACCCATGAATCTTCGTATTTTGAGATGGCCACTCTACCTCCTGAGCCATTGCTGCCCCACATCCTGGATTAACCATCCTATGTCGATTCCGATTGGGAACAGGCATCATTTATGGTTATGCAATGCCCGCTGTACCCGTAGTCAGAGTGCCCGTTGTACCCGTCTGTCTGTATCCTTTTTATGCCAATATGCAGTAGATTTCTGTATCTGTCTGTCTGTGTCCATTTTATGCCCCAGATATGTAGTTCCATGTCAGCCATGCCAGCATATGGAGTCCAGACCAGTCATTGATGTCAGTTTTATTAAATCGTGTTGATGACATGATTTGCGGATTTATTTATATTTTTGGACAACCGTCGTTCCAAGCGATGCATGCCGAATTTGAGATACAAAGTTCTCGAGATACGCAGGGAACACATGCACATAAACAAAGATTTCACGCAAAGAAGGATATAAAAACATATTGTTTGCCTTTTTTCTGTGGTTTGACTGAAATGAATAATATTATTATTAATTCAAGTATTCAGCTTCTAAAAGATATAATGGGCAAGATTACCTTTATGATTTTCTCCATTTGTCTGATCATCTGCTTCACTGTAGGCTACCACAACCAGAGAGAGGGAGAGAGAGAAAGAAAGGAATGAAGGGGTGGAGAGAGGATGGAAAGGGGGCAAAAAAAGAGGGATGAAACGAAAGTTTAATAAAGAGAGGGGGGATACGAGAGAAAGAGATAATGGTAACATTAGATGAACCATGTGCCTCTCAACCACTTAGTTAGTCACACAAACACACCACACACACGCACAGAAACATGTACACACGCGCGCGCACGCGCACGCACACACGCACACGCACACGCACACGCACACGCACACACACACACACAGATTCCCTCTGTACCACATGGTGTCAAGTGATACACTGACCTCTAAGAGGAAACTAGTTGAATTAGTGATGATGGGAATAGCTCTGTTAAAGGGAGACCGTTGTGATGTGTAATAGTCATTATATACAGGCGATTGCATAAGGACCAAGAGTAGTACATCAATTTATTTCAGATGTAAGAGAAATATGCATTAATTGTTTTTTAATTTGTTTCATGCAACTATTAAAATTCGCAAGGACTGCATTATTTTATTTGCTACAGTACATTTGCACATACGTAGAATGTGTCCCTAGATTTACCGATCCTATCCTAACTATTAGGAGTGGTGGCTGCCAATTAATACCTTGTTTATCAGCTCCTTCGTCTAAAAATAATGTTCTAAGGACAATATTCATTTAACTCACAGAGTTACATTAACTCTGGGTTTGTAGGATAGCAAGTCCCATTGGACCATCCATGTCTGTGGGAATGTGTACATCTAAAATTACATACCGTAAGCCCAAAGGCAGGTTCAAATATCAAGCTATTGATTCATTCCCTCTATGGTCTCAGTGCAGTCCAGCTATGTCACGGAATGCACTGTAGCAAGAGACTGTTACATTTTGATTTGAACATTTAGTCAGCTGATAGGTGATGATGTAGCCTGTTTATCATAATGCATGATTTTTGCACATTTGCTCAACCTAAGATCCTGTACCCAGAATGAGTAGTTTGTTGTTTCAAAACGTTCAATGTGCCTATATCCCTGGATTAAGCCAACAGTCTGTATCACAAACTATAGCTTGATATTCCTCTTTGTCCATCTGTCTACCTTTTGCTCATTTTCTTATTTCAATAATTATTCGTTTCTATGTCCTATACTTCTCACTTTTTGTAGACTACAAAAAATTAGAAGTAACTACAGGGTAACAGGGGAGGGACCTCCCAGCATGCCTCAGGGCGCACACACATTATAATATGGTTATATTCTATTTTATTAAGTTGTTCATTGCTATAAGAATGCAGTGGGGAAGTTGTGTGTTTATTGTAGTTTATGTTGTTGAGTTATGTTCGGAATATCATTTTATGTTGTGTTTTCGTGACTGGCGCCATGAGTGATGTGTTTTTTTTACAGGGAAAACCCCTATACCTTCAGCAAAGTTAACTAACTGAAACTGAACAGGAAACCAAAAAAATAAATAAAAAATAAAAAATAACTAAAATAAAAAATATAATCATGTAAATGACCCCATGGACACTGCTATTTCTTTTTTTTAGATTTGGGGTTTATGTACATAATGTAGAGTATATTGCATTGCTGTGTATTTTCTGTATGTCTGCTTCTATTTTGTTATCTTTTGATTTGTGTATCAATGGTCATGCTTTTATTTTTGATTTCATTTTCCAATTTGGTGCAGTAAAATGTTACCATATCTTTACCAGTAATAGAACAAAGAGGTATTTGTTTGGTGAAATGTCAAAGTTCAGAGAAATGTATGTGTTAATTGTCTAATTATAACACCAGCACCACCATTACACTATTAATGTCACGCACCCCCTGGAGGCACCTTGCGCACCCCAGGGGATGCACCGCACGGGAATCCCTGGATTAGAGATAGATTTCACCTGGGACAGAAAGTGTTTGCAGCAGCAGGCAGCAAGCAACAAACAGAACAGATGCAAAAAAGGTTTCAACTTGCAAGCCCCTGCCGAAAGGTGTACAAAGGTATGTTTTTTTGTTTCTAAGTGCTATTATTTTATTAATTTCTGTTGAAGGTCTGTTTTATTGTTTATTGTATTATTTAAAACGCAAGGTGTTTAATGTTTTGTTTGTTGTCTTTGCAGCTTTGACGTTAGTTTTATGGAAATAAATCCAATTGTACTATCAGTAAAAGTGTGACCATCATTCGGCTGGGTGTGCTACAAATAAGCTTAAGCTTGCCTGATGGTGGAGAGTAGACTGACACACATCCATGCCCAACTGTTCCTTCCAGCGCATTCACCTCCCTCTCTCTCCCTCATTTCGCGGCCAGCTTGTGTTGCTTTCCATGCGTCTGTGCCTATGGTGGCGACAGAGAGCCGTGGAGAGAGAAGAAAGGATGCGCTCCCTCCGCTCAGCTTGAGATGAGAGAGAGAGAGAGAGAGAGAGAGAGAGAGAGAGAGAGAGAGAGTACTACACATTTATTTTATTATCTTTATTCTAATTTGCCTTTATCTGTAATTGTAGGCTACATGCAATTCTATTTTATTTCATTTTTTAATTGTATTTTTTTTCTTTGACAATGTAAAACGCCCCTTTAAGGCTTTGAATTGAGAGAGAGAGAGAGAGAGAGAGAGAGAGAGAGAGAGCGAGCGCGCGCGCGCGCGAGAGAGCGACCGAGCGAGCGAGCGAGCGAGCACACTACCTCTCTGTTCTCACTCTGACCGGCGAGTCGTTCATTACAGAGAAAGGCGAAGCGAGTGGAGCGACCAGGCGATAGGGAAGGAAAGGAAGGAAGGAAGCCCATATCAACACAAAGCGGAATTATTTCCTCCGAAAAACAAGACCTACATACAACCATACAACGTGGAGGAGCGAGCCGGATCCAGCGGCAGTCTGGATTCTGGATTTCCATTCCTTTCACTGTTGCATATACGGCTCATTGTGGAATTTCTGAGGAGGATCCCTCTTTTCTCCGCTGCTTTGCAGTTGTTTATCTAAACAACTTCTTACCTCCCTTTCCTACAAGCAGGGAGGTTTCATTTCTGTTTCCCCCGTGGTCGTTAAAGCGGAATGAATGACAAAAACAAAGGTTGATGTCCATAATTCGCCGACTCACCTCTTCGCCTCGCCCAAGGAACGGAGGGTGCCACACCAACGGCACAAAATGGAAAGCGGAGGCGGGACCGAGAGCTCGGACAGCCGGCAGACGATGTCCGAGCAACAACAACAACCGAACGAGCCCTCGGTACTCCCTGCTAAGCCTGCAGGCGAGAAGAAGAAGAAGATCAACCGGGCACCGTCCCCAGCCAGACCGAAGGATGTAGCCGGGTGGTCGCTGACCAAGATCCGGGGAGGGATCGGGACCCCGACCCTCAGCGTCAAACCGGGAGCCATCCACCTGGGTACTAGCCGCGCTTCCAGGCGCAGCACGCCGGGCAGCGGTGGCGTGAAAGACACGAAGACGGAGAAAGGCGGTGGAGGTGGTAAACTAACGGGCAAATCATCCACCGTAGCCCAGAAGGGCTCGGGAGGTAAAACGGGGAAGAACACCGGACGTAGAAAGGTTTCGGACGCCAGTATCGGATCCGATGACTTGTCCAAAGACTCCGGCTGCGCTCCCGGGAAGCTCTCGCCGACCGACAGCAGCTCCGAGCTGTCGGACTGCGCCTCGGAGGAGAACAAGCTCTCCGCAGACGCGGTCAGCAGCGACGCCGAGTCGAGGAGCAGCCGGTGCGGCGGGCTGGACGGCGAGAAGCCGGCCACGGAGAGATCCAGCCGGCCGGCCGCTGCCAAGACCTCCGCCGCCCCGGAGAGGGACGAGAGGAACCGACTGTCCCTGGGAGTGGACACCGGGGAAGGGAGCATCTCTCCCGGCGATGAACGATCTATGACCTCGTTTGACAGCAGGGTCCCCGCCAGCACATCTCTGGCTTTCTCCGACCTCACAACAGAGGAGTTTATGGACGGGATGCACGAGGAGTTTTCAAGGGAAATCGAGGAATTGAGATCTGAAAATGATTACCTTAAAGTAAGTCAAACCTAGAAGTAACGTTAACCTACGTTATCATAGAAATGCTATGTGTACATATTAACATGTGTAGCCTACTTAAACCACAAATAGGGATGAATGCATAACACAACCTAGTTCAACCAAGCACTGCTAATTAGCCAATTAGACATGCATCCCACCTGAAATTAAGTAAAACGATCATTCTGTTGTGATTGTGAATTATAGTAATAGGCTTATTTAACGTCCCAGTGCTGTAATTGGTGAAGGTAGCTGGTGATGGTAGCTTATGTACATTATCTTTTCAATGTACATAATTAGCTGAGCTTTTCCTAGATATTTGAAATGTATATGAAAAGTAAAGTAGCCAAAACATGGTGGAGTTTCAGTTTACTGTATCAGTTTCCAGTGAGTTGTTTTCCTAATGTGTAATACACTTGACTCTAACCAGTACTGACTCCAAGAAAGATGTTATCATCAGGGCGTGACACACACACAACACACACACACACACGCACGCACTCACGCACGCACGCACGCACGCACGCACGCACGCACGCATGCTCTATAGAATACCTCAATGCATTTGCAGATGTAGAAACCTTGTATTGGTCTACCAGGCAAACAGATCCATGTTCTCTCGGTGGGTGATTGATAAGGCAAATTGATCAATAACATTAGCATGTCCCAACCACTGGCAGTGGCTACTGGCTAGACTACTCTCCACACTGATTGATTAGGAATGCACACACACACACACACACACACACACACACACACACACACACACACACACACACACACACACACACACACACACACACACACACACACACACACACACAGCCTCTCTTCCTCTTTCACACACACACAAACATTACACATGCACACAGTCACACAGTCACAATCACACTACATTGAGTGGTCCTATTTAGCTTTTTTTGCAGCTAATCAGTCAACATCACCAATCAATTGTGCGCATGGGATCTGCATGTGTGCACACACATCTGCATAGATATGTGTGTGTGTGTGTGTGTGTGTGTGTGTGTGTGTGTGTGTGTGTGTGTGTGTGTGTGTGTGTGTGTGTGTGTGTGTGTGTGTGTGTGTGTGTGTGTGTGTGTGTGACGGGGTGCGCATGCATGAGTGTGTGTTGTGTAAATGGGTGTCGGTATAATAGTTCCCGTATCAGACTTATCAGACTCCCTTTTCCACAGAACCTGCCCCACGTTGTACATTATGACATAAACATTGGGCTGATTTGGTGGTCTAGTGTTTAAATAGGCTTTCATAACTGGCACTACACACTCTCACTCTCAAAACGGCCTATAGTGTCTTCTTGGGACAAATGTGACCAAACGGTAAACGTTTGACGTGACGGGGGTCCCCTTCGCGTCATCTGACGCCGTCCTGGTCACTTCCGCACTCCTGGAATGCGGAAGTGCCGTACTCAAAGACTCAAACCCAAGAGTCTTTTTTTTAACGTGTATGTTTTATTTTACCGTACTTATATATTTTATGCTACAACTGCTGTTCAGCACTTTGTAACTCATGTTTTGAAAAGTGCTATGAATAAAGTTATTATTGTTATTATTAAGATGTACTGTACTGTAAAAGGGTGACGGCTCCGCTAAGAAACAGTTAAAACGGTGGAGGCGCGCCGTCTGAAGCGACTTGAGCCACGAGAGGCACTGCGAGTTCCAGTTATGCCCCGATAGGGACAGAACCATATAACTCATATCCCTATAGTCAACATATGCCGTCGCGGGTACACCTGAGACGTCAAACGTTTGCCATTTGGTCAACTCCGTCCCAAGTGGTCACTCGTTTGCTGTCTTGGAGTGAGAATGTGTCGACTGGGAAGCTCGAGGTTCCAGCTCCCAAAGAAAACTGTTATGTTCTGTCACTCTGCCCTTGAGCGAGGCATTGTTCAATCGTTCATAAATCACTCTGGATTTGAATGTTAGTGAAAATGTTGATGTATTGTGGCTGTACGTAAGGGTGCAATCTGGTTAAAAGCTTTATTTGCACAGGTCATTCCTCCCCTCGCACAGGACTTGAGTCAATTGATTGCACATAACCCTGACATATTTGTTTAGTGGAGGGCAATATCCATAAGATTATGTCTTTTTATTAGATCCTTACAGTTCTTAGCTGTGTGTGTGTGTGTGTGTGTGTGTGTGTGTGTGTGTGTGTGTGTGTGTGTGTGTGTGTGTGTGTGTGTTTGTGTTTGTGTACACACGCGTGTGTAAGTGTGTGTTGTAGGGATGGCCAACCGGTAACCGTTATCGGACACCGATTAATACTAACGACTAACGATTAATCGTTATTATTATTATTATTATTATTTATTTTTTGGCCAAAAATGTTTTTAAATTGTTTTTTGGCCAAGTCTACACCTGTAACCACACGTAACTTCCACTTTATTCTTCTTCTTCCTCGTCTTTGTATTGGTATTGTTTGTGTTGGAGCGCCTCAGTGCGGCTGCAGAGTTCATGTGCAACCTCTTCCAGAGAGAGATAGAGACACTAGAAACTCTGCTGGAGACACAAAACAAACTGTGTAGACTTGGCCCTTTGAAATAAAAAATATTTTGGCCCTTAAAATGGTTATCGATTAATTAATCTGTAAGGCCTAACGGTAACCGGTTAATAAAATGTCTCCATTTGGCCATCCCTAGTGTGTTGGTGCTACTGGTTTGAGACCATCCAAAACCTCATGGCCTCTCATAGCATGAGTTTCTGCTACTTTCTGTTGGGTTGTTACAGCTGTTAGGAACACCTGGCTAAAGCATCAACAGCTAACAAGAAGTGTTGGAGCCTCAGTCTGCCCTCACTCTGTCCGTCCTGTCTTTCTGTGTGTGTTCTAGCTATTTGCAACGGCAACCAATCTACGGTACCTTCACAGCTTCTACCCCATAGGATTAGTGTTGGTGACACGTAAACGGCAGCTCAACTAATTGCATGCAGCTGTCAGTCAATATTATAGCAAACATGCATCTGCAGCAGCTTGCACTCAGCAGGAAGCCTCTAGAATTAATGGATTTATCATTCAGGTCGGTGCACTTCGCTGGGACACAGTAATGCCTGATTTATACTCTGTCGTACGACAGTGTCACACTCACAACACACGTTGTGATCTTTTAGATATGCTATTTTCGGCAAGCGACACCGTTGTACAAAAGAGTATAAATTAAGCATGAGGGAAGACAGGAAAACTCTAACCTGAGACTATAGAGCACAGCATGTAAGTGGAAGTACTAGCATATACACAGAGATGGATAAGGACACACGATACACACACACACACACACGCACGCACACACACAGACATACACACACACTGTCTTTTGTTACTGTAGTACCACTATTCACTCATGCACATGCACACAGATACCCACTAACTAACTAACAGTTTCAGTTTATTGTCATCTAATTGTGATTGTAATTGAAACCGGGCTGGCTGGGACTGTATGGCATTTACAGTCTAATCTAATTATAAACAAACTAATAGCTAAATATGGCCTATTGACCTACTGACCAACTGAATGACTTACAGTACAGTACAGTACAATCTGCACAGCTGTACATTGCAAGGACTTGCTTTGGCAACATAATATTATCCATAGGGATATTTAATTCACCTGCTGCCCGCCACACATTACATTTTAAGTCCACTATTTTACAGATGGATATATTGGATGGGAGAACCTGCAGTCTTTGTATGTCTGCCAGTATGTGAGCATATTCTGACCTGAAATGTACGGTATGTTGTTCATAAGTTCCAAAACATTTTTGAATACCTTTGATTTTGAACAAGCACATTATCATAGGTTCCGCTTTCTAAAAATAACCATCTAACCACCAAATTCATTCACCAGAATGCGTGGTTTATAACACCACATAACAGAAACCACCATTCCTACATTCATATGTAGATAGTTAGCTGCAAAAAGCAGGTCAGTGGACCATTTCGCTCTCTCCCTATCTCTCCACATTAAATGCTCGATCTCTCCTCTCCTCTCCTCCTTTCTGTCTAGCCTGTAATGCAGGTATGTAGCAGACAGTAGCACCATCTTGGTGCAGACTGCTTGCTGCAGTCTGTTTTAACTCACTCACTATATCTCCCACACCCACTGCTTTGTGCTACATTGCAGCACGCACGCCCGCCCGCACACACACACACACACACACACACACACACACACACACACACACACACACACACACACACACACACACACACACACACACACACACACACACACACACACACACACCATCAATTGTTTATACCATAGAGGAGAATCTCACTCCCTCACACTAACACACACTTATATACAAACATGCACACAGATACATGTGGAAACAGTGTTACAGGATACAGTGTTTATACTATAGTCGAGGTGCTGTCTCTCTCACTCAAACACACTATTTATCTCCCACTCTACTTCTTGTTCCTTTTTCCCCTCACTCTTGGTTTTGCTGCCTTTATCTCTCCCTTATCACACATGCACGCACGCACACATACACACACACATGGGCACGCATGCACACAGAGGTTGACCCATATTTTCCACCATAGTAGTAAATTATGGCAATAGTTCACAACCGTGCTACTACTGCTACTGCTACTGCTGCTACTGCCATAGTAGTGGTAGCTGTATCAATAATAGAGTGGTAGTTGTCGTAGTAATAGTAGTAGTAGTGGTAGCTATAGTAATAATAATAGTAGTGATAGCTATAGTAATAATAGTAGTAGTGGTAGCTATAGTAGTAATAGTACTAGTGGCAGTTGTAGTAATAATTGTAGATGGTAGATTAACAATTTGCCGAAATATATATCTTTTGCCAAATGGGTTCCCAGAGTAGCTTATACATCAGCTATACCTTGTGTGTTTAAGTTTATATAATGTGCAATGCCAATACTGTGAACACACACTATTGGAAATACACACCCAGACAAACATGATTCATATGACGGCATCGCCGATGATTTCATACATAGTGCAAAGAGACATACCAGGATAGTAGATAATCCATATAACTTTGCAGGTATACTCATTACATTCAAAACCTGTGTGCATTTGATTGCTGTTAGTGTAACCATTTAGTAGATTAGTGTTGTGAAGCAGTCAATTGTTTAGTGAGTGTTCAGCAGTGCATGTGTACCATAAGGAAGTTATACACATGAGAAAGAGTCCCATGAATTAAATAATTAGCCTTGGGGAAGTTCATAGCTTTCCTCTTCGACTGCTAATGGGCAAATGACCCACATTCCTCAATGTTCCAGTCTGGTCAATTCTGACCGCTGTAGTTTCCCATTTTAACCCAGCGGTCAATCAGCGATTGCACGCAAGTAAGGAGTTAAAGAGCAATTGTATACTGTGTAGGAAAAATTGAGAAAGTAAAGTTAATATTATTATGTGCATGCCTGCTCCCATGTCACATTCTCCCCTGGTGCATTATCCAACTGGTGCTGCTTATAGTGAATAGTAGTTTACTACACACCAGGCTCTGTCCTTATAAATTGTTGATTGGGGCTTATTGCTACAAAAGGCTGGGTTTGTGGAGGAGGAGGAGGTGCATGGGGGTGTAGATAAGGGCTTTGGGGATTTCGCCTAATTTGCATTAGCAGGAAATTGAGGTGCAGAGACAAGGGAGAGAGAGAACATAACACTCAGTGCGCACAACACATGCACATGCACATGCAATGATGTTTGCAGTGCACCTGTGTGTGTGCGCGCGAACACACACACACACACACACGCACACGCACACGCACACGCACACACACACACACACAGAGTAGCACGACAAACATAATTTATGGAAAAAACTGAGTGTTTTCAAAACTCCCTGGTGTAATGTTTGGTTACCTCCTACTGGTTATTGTAACTATGGCATCATTATGTTATTATACATCATTATCAGATCTGTGCCACTGGGTTATACTTCACCTCCATTCAGGGACTGTAAATAATTTAATTCTGTGTTGACAAAGCATGCATATTTATTTTAGATTCAGTGCATGCCAAAAAGCCCCACACAGTGAAATACTATACATTGATCATTTTGTCCAGGATTCAGTACCACGCTGGCTCAATGCATTATACTGTAGGTACTCATAAAGGACAGGCTTTGCTCAATTGATGCTGCTTGAGGATTTTGCTGTGTGCATGTCGAATAGATTTAGGGTTGAAGGCGGCCTCCTACAATTTTACAGACAGCAGAGCATAGTGGAAGACGATGAACAGAGTATTCATATCGTTGCTGTTGGGCAGAAACCTCGTATCGCCACATTTTAACTTTTCGAGTTTTTTCGTATATGAATGCCCTACTACTCGATCATACTACAGCGCGTAACATAATTGCATCAAAAGTAGCAGATCTGCAAGCTCGAAATCGTGACGCGTTTTGAGCTTGTCGATCTGAATCGTGAAAAGTAGCCGCTTTGGACATATGAGGTTTCCACCTGACAGAGACGATATAATATGTCTGAGATACACATCTCTGTATTGAGTGGATGTCAGTAGTACTATAGCTTTGTGCAGCGCACACAGTGACAGGGCCTTAAATGAGCATGGCCTCAGGCTATAGTGACCCAGTAGTAACCCCATCCCATGCCTCCTGTATAGAGAGACATCCCTTCACTTTGGCAGTTAACCACTTAAGCCCTACATTGAGGAAAGCTGGATTACATGGTGCTGAAAAATTATTACTATTATTATGAAATAGCATCAATTATTGATCTTCATGAGATTTGTATTTGTCATCCACTGTAAAAACACTATTAGCAATACATACATTATTTGGTGAAGTTTGGAATATAGAGTGTGAAGAATTTGACTCATGACTTATTAGACATTAAAATAGAGATTGTTAAAAATCGGTACAAAATGTAATAAATTAAAAAGAGAAATGAGGAACAGGAGACCATTCTTATTATGCAAATGGTCTCTGGAAGAGCCTGATTAATCTCACTGATTAGTGACTGGAGTACAGACACTAGTAATTGAAAAAGGTGTTATTAGAGGTTATTGCATGTGGTACACAGGAGATAGAGGAATATAATCTAATAAGCGTAATAAGCCTGCTTGTTAGTGATGTATGATTCAGCTCATTGCAGTAGACAAAAGTAATTCCATTTTCTGCCAGTCCTGAGGGGCAGAGCAAGACATTGCTTTTGGAACAGGCAATCATCGCCAATGCATGCCAAATAATTTCTTATATTAGTAATGGTTAGAGAAATAGTTGGTGAGGCAGCAAGACATTCATTAGAACAATAGTTTTAATTTAACTAAAGTATTTAATTCAACAAGAAGTGCCATTCAGCGAATACTTAAATAATGCCAGCCCAGCATTGAAACATTTAGATGATCACTGTATTTATGTAAAATAATGATACAGCGAATGCAGGCGACGTCTTCACGTCTGTTATGAAAGAGTTATATGATATAGATCTCTATTAATGAGGTAATTTTAAACTGACCTTTAGTATGTAAGCCTATATTGTACAGTACATCACTCTAAGGAGGCAGTAATCACAATAATGATGATCATGATCATGATAATGATGATGATCAAAACCATGGATATGGCTTGATGTCCGTATTGAGGCTGAGTAGGTGAGAAGCTGTGAGCTTTATAATGTTAAGTAACTGATGCAGGTTGACAGCGATACAGTGAAGTAGTTATGCTGCTCGTGACACGTCGTGAGCTTGTAGATGTGCTATTTTTGGTACAATACAAAGTATGAATTAGGCTTTGGAGAGACTGGCAGGTGATTCTTTGATAAAGAAGACACTGATGTTTAATTCACAGCAAAAGCATAATGAGGCGCTAATAATGAAGATGGCATTATGGAGATGATTATATGAATATGATGTTACAGTCATAGTGATTGATTGGGTGCTGCTGATGACATGGAGGTTACATAAGTACATTGTTAAATGCATTGCTGATGAGTGTGAGAGTATATAGTATCGTTCGTGGTCCAAATGTGGTCTAATCTGTGATTTCCAGTCCATTTAGGGTCGTAAAATCTCTGAGTTACAGACCCAGAAGTGTCCATTTAGTTCCTAACTATCAATCATTTTATTTGTCCCCACGTTGAGAACCAGAGGTCTAAATCATCTTTCCCACAGTGATCCTCATATCGTTTCTTCAAGACATCCCATAAGATAAGATAAGGATGAATTGATCCCTGGAGGGAAATTCAGGTGTCACAGCAGCAACAGGTGGCACATACTTGAGTTGAACCATAAGGTCGTAGTGTAGGTGAACAGGAAGGGTGGCGGCACGGTTCCTTGGGGTACGCTCGTGTTGGAGGTAGTCCATATAATCCAGGCCAGTGGTTCTCAAAGTGCGGCCTGGGAACCCCCAGGGGAGAATGGAGATCAGTGGTTCTCAAACCTTTTCATGTCAAGGACCCGCAAATTGATATGTATTTGGCCGCGCCGCGGACCCTCATCTGAAAATGTTTTGTGCCAAGATTTGTGTAAAAAAAGGTTAAAAAATAACAGATGTACAAGCTCGCAGCGCGGCATGAAGTGACGCACTGTGAGCTTGTACATCTGCTATTTTTGAACATTTTGGAGAATATCTTTTTATCCAACATATAAATAATAAAGTTAAAGGAAAGATAAAGTGGTTAAAATTATTGTGATGCTATATTAACTACTTTTGCTGGGGAACCCCTGGAACCTCCCCCCAAGGACCCCTGTGGGTCCCCGGACCCCACTTTGAGAACCACTGATGTAGAGAGTGCATAATGAGGAGTGATGACATTATAAACTATTCTCTATTGACCCATTGTTATGGACGTCTCTCTATGGCACCGTTTTAAAATGCCATTATAACTCAAGCTCCCTCTTTGTCTTTCCCTCCCACTTTTCTTCCACTTGGTGTGACGTGCAGGATGAGATGGAGGAGCAGCGGTCAGAGATGCTGGAGATGAGAGACATGTACATGGAAGAGGATGTCTACCAGATCCAGGAACTACGTCAGCAGCTGGAACAGGTCATTATCAACGCTGCAGTGTGAGCCTGTGTTCCAATGGATCCAATGAAGTTATTTAGTCACAATCTCTTGTTAAAAGGATCCCTGGCTAATAAGCCTTATACTGTATGCCTTAATACATTATAATTGCCCTTTATAACCAAGATTTGAAATTAAAAACACCTTAAATATTGTATTTATTTTATAAATAGTTCATCTTTCACTCAAACCGAGTTGGTTGGCAAGAGAGACACAGGGAGACTTGAGTAGTTCTTTAAAATAATGTTTATTTTTTTTACTATTATTATTATTATTATTATTATTATTATTATTATTATTATTATTATTATTATTATTTTTGAACAAATAACAACAAGTCTGGACCAGGGGTCATCACCATGGCAGCTCGTGATGGACATTTTCATTAATATTTCATTTTTGCCACGGACATGGAAAATAATATATTTTTACCAAAAACACACTGGCCTAGCCCTAAATGTATACTAATGGACTCCTAATGTGTCATAGGGTCTATTCCAATGTGCTGAACATTTTAAAACAATAGTATGTCTGCATTAACTAACTGAGCCACTTTACCTAAGTTCTAATAAGTATAGACAGTGCTTCCAACGCAAAAGGGCCACTTAGAGTATTATACATCATATGGCTATTATAGAGATTGCTGGCTTTTCAAAGGACAGTGTTACTTGAGGACAGAAGGAGATCAAATCAAGTTCTACCAGCTAAACCATTGGTTTGGTTTGGTTTGGCAAGGTACGGTAGCTAGTTGTGGATTCCATTAAGGTGATCAGGTATTCTGCTGTTGATGAGAAAGTCCAAGCCAAGGCATGCACGTCATGTAACAATGGAAAAAAGACCCACACTACAAGCTACACTTGATTTGATTGACATAATAATAACATGTTAAATGCTTCTCACGGAAACGTCAAGGATAAAATGCCAATGGAACACTGGAACAAGGAAACTTGAGAGACAAAAAAAGATATGGAGGAGGACTCAGGCTGTGGATTGATGGTTTCCATGGATTATAATTGTTGCCAGTGTTTTTAGTTGTTATTGTCATTAGTGGACACTTTGAAACACTGTCTCTCAACTAACGACTAACGCTGGCTTTACTTGTCCAGTTCTGCCCTCCTTTGCCTTGGTAGCAAATGAGCTCCTTCTGAACAGATGACATGCCTTCCGCTTTTGCTCTTTTCCTGCACCATGGTTTCACTGTGGTCCCTCGCATGCCGTTGACTTTAATTATTTTATAAATGTGCTTTTTATTGAATTTTCACAGAATTGAGGCAGCAATCATTTCTTCTAACTGTCTTGTTGTCTTCACCTGATGCAATTGTGTACGGCACCATGTGCAATACTACAAATCTCCTGAACATATTATATTAATGAGCATATTACTTTACGAGTCACCAAAGTTATTCAAACACATTTTAATATGTTTTTACATTGAAGACAATATAGACCATATTTTGATTTTCTTTTTTTCAAAATAAAAAAAGTATCACGGACATAGACATGTCTTGCCACGGACACATTTGTCCGTGTATGGACATGTTGATGACCTCTGGTCTGGACCCAAAATTAATGAGGTCAACATAAACAAAACAGAAATGAACTGAAGGCACAACTGACGTAACCAAAATGAGACATGAGGGGAACATATATAGTGGTTGATCAGTCCACTCTTAACACAAATGGGGATAGACTTGGACATAGCATTTAAAAAGACTACACATAACTACAACATAAACCAATACAACACTAACTAATATTACCTAATGAAATGGCAATATCAAAAAACCCATTTCTTCAAAAACCTAATAACAAAATCAAACTAATAAACCCCTGCCCCTCCCCATAATGCAGAAGGAACATGGCGCTGTCCAATTTCCCCATCAGCTCTATATAAGCAGATCTGAAGCAGCTGTTCCTCTTTTCCTTGGCCAGCCATATCAATGCCAGCTGCACTCCTCAGAAATGATAACTCAAAGAAAAACTAAATCAACTTAAAGCAGCACCATGTAACTTTCCTCTTCTACCCCGGATTTGAACCCGGTTTCCTGCGAAAGTGCTGATTTTCTTTATACCATTGAGCTAATAGAGCCGACCTGCTTGCTCAGGGGATAAATTGAATCTTGACCATCAGGTCAAATTTCATGTCAGATCCTGTGTCTAGGTGAGACGTTACCGTTGACACAATCTGAATGTCTCAATAGAAGAGCAGGGAGACAAAATACAACCACCCCAATTGTATAAGTTATATTGTTTTAACATACTGTACCATACAGATTGGACAAAATTGTCTACTGTCTCCTGCATTATGTGCAATTTTGAAACGGGGGGTACGGAGGCCCTTTGAGTGATTGCAACTTAGATGCAGATAGCATTTATAGCATCTAAGTTGCTTGCGGCTAGAGATGGAAATGTCTACCAGACAGCGAC
>NC_137614.1:22456329-22471329 GCF_963280865.1 Gymnoscopelus braueri
AACAGCATGTGATATACAACCATGTGACAAACACACAATCAGTAAACCACCCTCTGTCTCTCATCCCTTCCCCCACCACCACTCTTTCTTTATCTACACATCCATCCATCCATGCGTGCGTGCATGCGTGCGTGCGTGTGTGTATGTGTGTAACCGTTACATATAAACAGATATAGAGGGGAAGAGGAAGGGATAAAGATAATGAGTGTGTGTGTGTGTGTGTGTGTGTGTGTGTGTGTGTGTGTGTGTGTGTGTGTGTGTGTGTGTGTGTGTGTGTGTGTGTGTGTGTGTGTGTGTGTGTGTGTGTGTGTGTGTGTGTGTGTGTGTGTGTGTGTGTGTGTGTGCGTGCGTGCGTGCGTGCGTGCGTGCGTGCGTGCGTGCGTGCGTGCGTGCGTGCGTGCGTGCGTGCGTGCGTGCGTGCGTGCGTGCGTGCGTGCATGCGTGCTGTTGGGTGATTGATCATGTCATGGGGGACATGCCGCCATCAAAGCCTATGAGAATTTATGCCATCATTTCCTGTTCCACTCACCCGCTGCTCTCGTTCCCACAAGCCACAGAAGACATCTGGACACACACACACACACAGGAAATGGTTGCTAGTCTTCTCATGACGTGTCGTGAACACATTACTGTATGAATGGAATCTCTTCCAAATGTGTCTCCCATCCCATGGCTTATCACCCAGCAGTATAGGTCTATGACCAGTCAACTAGCTAGGGCTGCATATATTGATTATCTTCTCAGCAATTATTCTATCGACTACTTTTTCTGCCGATGATACACAACTCTACCTCCCCTCCACAACCATCACTGCCATCACCCACTACACCCTCACCTCCTGCTTGACTGACATCAAAACGTGGATGCAATCAAACTTCCTAAAACACTGCAATAAATCTGAAATCCTCATTATTGGCCCAGGCCAATCACCCGCTCCACTCATGACTTCTCCCTCCATTGTCACCCTCTCCACCCAAGTCCGCAACCTTGGTGTCATCCTGGACCCCACCCTCTTCTTCCAGTCCCATGTCAACCAGATCACAAAAACCTCCGCAACATTGCCCACCTTCGTCCCAGCCTATCACACACTGCAGTGCTGAGACACTCATTCATGTCACCACCAAGGTTCTCAAGAAACTACAGTATGTACAAAACTCTGCCGCCCCCTCACCAGAACCCGGTCCAGGGACCACCTCCACTGGCTCCCAGTCAAGCACAGAATAGATTTAAAAATACTAAACACCACCTACAAGGCCCTCAACAACCAGACTCCCCGCTACCTCTCTGAACTCCTCCAACACCACGCCCCCTCCCGCTCCCTCAGGTCGGGTGATGCCAACCTGCTTGACATCCCCAGGACAAAGAAACGAACCTGAGGTGACAGGGCCTTCTCGGTGGCCGCCCCCTCCCTATGGAACTCACTCCCAGCTCACATCAAAGCTGCGCCCACCCTCGCCACGTTTAAAACTACACTCAAAATAAAAAAAGTCAACAAATCAATTAACCAATTAAGCATTATTTTATACTTTGTTGTGGCCAAATAGTGATGATAGCCAATCTACAAACTCGTTGATTGGCCATCTTTACTATTTTAAATTTTGATTTTAAAATGTGTTAGTTACTTTTTGCCAGTCTGTACATACATCCTAACTCACACATGCAAAACTCTCTAGGCAAACATGCTTGTTTAAATATATCTATTCTTTCTCTTCCCCTCCCCTCTATTCCATCTCTTTCTTTCTTTCTTTCTTTCTTTGTGCAATGTGGGAGGAAGAAAGCTTTGAATCTCTCTCTCTCTCTCTCTCTCTCTCTCTCTCTCTCTCTCTCTCTCTCTCTCTCTCTCTCTGTCTCTGTTTATGTGTTTATGTAACTTGGTTGTGAAGGAGACATATCCTGTGCTAAAATAGTATTCACACACACGCACGTGCACGCATGCGCGCGCACACACACACACACACACACACACACACACACACACACACACACACACACACACACACACACACACACACACACACACACACACACACACACACACACACACACACACACACACACACACACACACACAGTCAGTAAGAGGTGGGAACTGGGAAGTAGCAGTATCCGGCACATTTATCAGGATACACACAGCTGTATGCTATGGGAATAGTCATTACTCTGTGTGTGTCACAGCTAAAGTTTGATGCTAAAGTCTCTCTCTCTCTCTCTCTCTCTCTCTCTCTCTGTCTCTCTGTCTCTCAAACACACTTATGCGCGTGTGCACACACACACACACACACACACACACACACACACACACACACACACACACACATACACACACACACACACACACACCCCCACACACACACACACACACACACACACAACCTCCTACCTGCTCCATGTGTCAGGCAGACCGTAGGAAGTTGAATTTAGCTTGCATGCGTCACTCCTAAGTGTGTGTGCATGTGTGTGTATCACTCTAACTCCAGTACTGTTGCTTTTTCTATAAATGTTCCTATGATGACACACGACAAGATAGAGTACTAGCTGTAAAATACTAGCTGTAATACTACTAATTATGTGTAGCTTGCAAGCTAGTTCAGGCAGATTGATTCAAGAGGTTCACACTCACAGTTATGTTAGTTATGTAACCATGACGTGTCAAGCAACTGACCAATTTGACCACCTCATTTCCACTGTTGTTCCCCTCGCTGTCACACACTGTAGTCACTTATTAGCATAGCATTAGACATTGTTCCTTTGATCCTACAAATATCAGATCAAAGTACCAGTCCTACCAGCCATAAACGTAATAATAGAGATCTGGACGATGCCCTTTTTGACTTTCATCCAATAATCTCTTACTTTCAGGAAGTTACATCATCCATAATCTGCTTCCTGCCTATATAAATCTGTTATGTGTGAAAGAGAGAGACGGACAAAAAAGGGGGGGGGGGGGGATTTGCATGACAGCTGTTAACAGTGGTGACTATAATATAGAAATGGAGGGAGAGAGAGACAGAGAGAGGCTGATGGAATGTAATGCATTCCCACAAGGCGTAGCAGTTGTTAGGGTCAGTTGTGGAGGTGTAATCTCTCCATCAATTCCTCCATCCATATGGTACAAAGTGCTCTAAAATCTCCTGTTAGATGGCTGTGTTGACTCTGGAGTGCAACACCAGCAGATGACATGGCACCCATGACACATTTCATTTGGAAATCATAGTGTCTGGAGGAAGAGTGAGAGGCACAGTTGAGTCAGAGTTGCTTGAAGTCCAGTGTGAAGTTTTCACAGTCAGTGATGATTTGGGGTGCCATGTCATCTGCTTTATGTTATATTTCACTTTATGTACAATTAACCTAGAATATATTAAAGTTTCACTTTTTTAATTATATTACGGAAGAAAATGTACTTTTCCCACAATATTATTATATTGATTTTTTTAGACGGATCTGTAGTGTCCATAGTTTTAGTAACTGTAGTGTTTGTAAATACAGGTGTGAATATTATATTTGATATGGTGTTCAAGCTTTGGTACATATTACTCCCTGCTCAGCACAATCAGAAGACAACCAATTAAGAGGCATGGAGATATATTTCACAGAATCCCCCTGGAGAACAGAACCCACAGGGGACACAGAGCCTACTGGGAAAAGAAGTGCATACCATGCAGTATAATGTACATGTACTTCCTATTGGTTGGTTGGTTGTAATGTTTGTGTGGTTTACAATATGTACGCTAAGTGTGTGTGTATGGAAGTCACTGCACTAAAATGTACATGATAGAATTAAACAGAATAACCTTTGTCTCTGCTGTGGTAAAACATGATACAGTGTAATGAATAGTAGATGCCATATACAGTTGGGTCTGATGCCGATCCCAATTTTGGAGAGTCCTTGCATAATTACCGATACTGATGTCATAAAAAAAGTCAAATAATGAGTGATACATCGGCCAGACCAATATATCGGTCTGGCTCTAGTGAATAGTTTACAAACAATCAAACAGCACAAGAAATAAGGACAACATAAGAGAACAAAACATTCTCAAACCCTAGTCCCATGTGTGGATCTGCTAGAAATGAGGCACTGACCCAGTTTTGGGAGCTGACCCATAACTTAAGTAGCACTGCTGCAGTAGACTTACAAAAGACCATTTCCTAGAGTCCATGTCTGTGTATTCAGCAGCTAACAGCTGATTCTGCACATACTTCTCCTCTCTTATGATGAATAGCGAATCAATACTTCCTATACAACTGTTCCTTCCTTTGTAAGCATTTCACCGCTCGTTAAGCGGCACAATGCACAGTCATGTCACTGTAAAATACAGAGAGTATAAAATGGACCTGACACACTCAGGATTTTACTGTGTTGAATAGATCCTACTGGAGTTATCAAGGGCAGGGATATAAGCCGCTCTTTGCAATTTGACAAGGAGCTACATGTCGGTGTGACTCACGCACAACATATAATTACACATGAAAGACCAACAACTCGACACTCTTTGTATTAACAGAAAAGGTTTATGTGGTTGGATTTTGATCGGATAAAGTGTCTAAGGGAGATGAAAGAAGTTTATCCCAGCTTAAGGACTTGTTGACAGGACAGGGCAGGTTGCACCTTGGTTGTTAAACGTTTGTTCACGGGGACAGTGTTTCTGCAACAGCAGCAAGCCACCCTATTACCCTTGACTGAACTCTCCTTTATGGGGTGCAGCATGCTGTGTGTTTACTAGCTGTTTGGAAAAAAACTAAAACGATTGGGATAAAAATCTACAGGGAGGAAAGTCGTTGGATACGACCGTTACAGACCAGAACAACCAGTTTGTTTGTTTGTTTGTTCATGTGTGCTTGTGTGTGCGTGTGTGTGTGTGCGTGTGTGTGTGTGCGCGTGTGTGTGTGTGTGTGTGTGTGTGTGTGTGTGTGTGTGTGTGTGTGTGTGTGTGTGTGTGTGTGTGTGTGTGTGTGTGTGTGTGTGTGTGTGTGTGTGTGTGTGTGTTTGTTTGTTTGTATGGCACACCACCACATGCATGTGTGGTCTACTGTAAGTGCTGACAGGCTGGATCACAGGAGAAACAAGCCTGGCACACACACACGCACGCGCATGCGCTCTCACACACACACACACACCCACACCCACACCCACACACACACACACACACTCTCACACACACACACACACACACACACACACACACACACACACACACACACACACACACACACACACACACACAAAGCACATGAAAGAGTCCTTTTGATGGCTAACTGCTGCTCATTGAAAGATATTACTGTTTGCGTTTGGCAAGTTCATCTGCAGTGCAGTATGTCTGGAGTGAGGTAGTGTGTGTGTGTGTGTGTGTGTGTGTGTGTGTGTGTGTGTGTGTGTGTGTGTGTGTGTGTGTGTGTGTGTGTGTGTGTGTGTGTGTGTGTGTGTGTGTGTGTGTGTGTGTGTGTGTGTGTGTGTCTAATTTAGGCAGTTTTAGGGAGAGAACTTACCATAATGCAACTTTCAAGAATGCTATACTTTCTCTCTTCTTTATTGCTCTTCCTTGCCTCTTCCTCCCAATTTCCTTTCTTTCTTTCATATACATTCACACCAACAATAAAAACAATATACCTGCTGACTGCCAACTTGCACGATCAAGAAAAAAGTTGAGCAAGGTCTACACGACCGAAAACGTTGCTTCATTAAATACCTTTTATCTTTACCGTGCAAGTTGGCAGTGTGGGCCTGTGCGTGGTATATTTTTTATTGTTGATGCTGTCTACTGCTTTTTGCCTTTGCACCTGCTTTTAACTATTTTAATCTAGGTTTGTGAACGTTTTTTAACATATACATTCACACCAAAACACACACGCACGCGCGCACACACACACACACACACACACACACACACACACACACACACACACACACACACACACACACACACACACACACACACACACATACACATACACATACACACACAAACAGAATTCCCTCTCTCGCTCTTGCAGCACACTGATAGAATGTTAATGACCTCCTATATAGCTGTGTTACTGGTCTCTGACCAGTCAACTGAATGTTAATGACATATTCTATAGCGTGACGTTTAGGAGGAGGACTGTATAGAAGAGTATATAAAGAGTTGGTAGAGCTGGGGAAGCAGAGGACAAAAGTACAAAAAGTGTAAGGGTGCAATACTTAATCAAATTAATCGATTATTTAAAATATATATAAATTATAAAATAAGCAATTTTCTAAAGTAGCGAAAGTTGCCGAATCCCGATCTACAAGCTCAACACGTTGTGATCTTGTAGATCTGCTATTTCTAAAGTATAAAATAGGGTAATAAGTGGTTAATCAGTCGAAAATAAAAAGTCTATTCGATTTTTTTCACGTTGAGTTGTTGATAAAAAAAAAAGGTTTTCTCAATTATTCAATTAATCAAAGAAGTGATCGATAGAATAATTGCAAAAACAACATAATCGATAGTTGCAGCCCCATAAAAGTACGAGTGAGTTGAAACGACGAGTAGAATAGTGTAGAAGAAGAAGAGACAGATGTGAGTATACATTAAAGCAAGAAGGAGGAGAGTGTCTATTGCAGAGCATGAGAGAAGAATGGAGGAGAAGAGTGCTGGGTGGAGAGGTGCAGAGAAAGGTAGTAAAATTGCAGTTGTATTAACAGCCAGTTAACAAACACTTAACGATTCACAAACACCAACCAACCAGCATTAAACACACAACATGAATCAGTCACTATGTAGCGCTGACACACCACAGTCAATACACATAAAGTGCTGAGAGCCTTCTGCCAATGGTCATTAAGAATGAAGACCCATGAGCCAAGTAACTGGTCATTAAGAATGAAGACCCATGAGCCAAGTAACTCTAAAGCAATGGCATCTCTCAGCCCACAGACAACAGGGATTTACTGTACGTACATGCGTGTTTGTATGTGTGTGTGTGTGTGTGTGTGTGAAAGCAAGTGAGTGGAAGGAAAAAGGGAAGGGAGCAAAGAAAGGAAAGGAAAGGAAATAAAGAACAAAAGCAAGAAACATTCACAAACATTCACTCATTCAGTCTCCCAAAGTCAATCCTCTTGTAATACAGGAGTGTGTGTGTGTGTGTGTGTGTGTGTGTGTGTGTGTGTGTGTGTGTGTGTGTGTGTGTGTGTGTGTGTGTGTGTGTGTGTGTGTGTGTGTGTGTGTGTGTGTGTGTGTGTGTGTGTGTGTGTGTGTGTGTGTGTGTGTGCGTGCGTGCGTGCGTGCGTGCGTGCGTGCGTGCGTGC
This sequence comes from Gymnoscopelus braueri, assembly GCF_963280865.1. Lineage (NCBI taxonomy): Eukaryota > Metazoa > Chordata > Actinopteri > Myctophiformes > Myctophidae > Gymnoscopelus > Gymnoscopelus braueri. The sequence continues at coordinate 22,463,597 of NC_137614.1, forward strand.
GTGCGTGCGTGTGTGTGAGATAAATGGAGAGGTAAATGAAAGTAAACTAAAGAGAAGAGAAATGGCGACAGTAGATTTCAAGGAAGAGATACATAAATTGTAAATTAAAGGACACAAACAAAGTGAGGTCTCAATTGGAGCGTGGTGGAGCACAGGGATAAATTGGTTGGCGTAAAAGTGGTGCAAGACAGAGGGGCATTGTGTGCCCACTGCCCAGCTGCACACTGACACGCACGTACATACCCACGCACGCACACACACACACACACACACACACACACACACACACACACACACACACACACAGTCACACACACACACACACACACACACACACACACACACACACACACACACACACACACACACACACACACACACACACACACACAATAGTATAGACAAATAAACCATTACAAATTGTATGAGTACAAGGCCCAGTTACAAGAATTCACATTTATATACACACACACACACACACACACACACACACACACACATACATACATACATACATGCAGGCACGCACACACACACACACACGCGCGCGCGCAGGCACGCACGCACGCACGCACATACATACGCTACGCTACCAATGCGTGTCAAAGTGGTATATCAAACATGGATTTAAGTTAATTATTGTTCCTTATCAAGAGCAAAAAAATCTTTCAACTGGATAGAAACTTCTTTCAAATGGATAGAAGGACTATAGATAATATATTGTGAATTGAGAATCTGGAAATGTTCTATTGATATTTCTCTCTCTCTCTCTCTCTCTCTCTCTCTCTCTCTCTCTGTCATGATGGTATCTACTGCTGTTCTGACACAACACATTGACTAAAGTCTGTTGCACGTCAAGTCCTACTGAGTCGGACATTTGTGTTCATTCATACAGCCTTATCATTTAATGACTGGATAACTTCCATATCATAATAATTTTGGTTGTTTTCTGTCACTGTATATTTGCACATACCGGTATGTGAAATGTGTCCTCTGCATCTACCCATCCTATAACTACTAGGAGGAGCAGTGAACGTCATTAGTACAGCGCTCGGGGAATGGTTAGGGCTTAAATGTGTTGCTCAGGGACACTTCGACACATTGCCGTGGTTCGGAATTGAACCTGGGGCCTTCTGCTTCCCAGATGGGCTCTCTACCCATTCAGCTATGGCCATGTTACAGTGCATGTGTGAAAGGCACTTTAGTTTAGTACTTACTTCGCTTACTCCACTTCATATAGGCCGTTGACCACAGTCCACCACAGTCTCCTCCCCTGGGCTTTCCTTTACAGCTGTTTCCATGTCAGCCCACTCTCCTTAATGTCCGCCTCAAGGTCCCTGTGGCACGTGTTCGTGGGCCTGCCTCTCTTTCTTGGGCTTTGCGGGTTCCATCTATGGGCTTGCCTGGTGATGCCGGCATTTGGTTGACAGGGTGTGTCCCCATCTTCTTCTCTTGATCTACTGTTCACAACAAGTGGTAGAACCGTTCTCTGCCAGAGAACATTATTGCTGAGGGTGCCTGGCCAGTGGATGCTGGAGAGCCTCCTCCTCAGGCAGCTGTTGATGAATGTTTGAGCTTTCATCGTTGTGGTCTTGGTTGTCCTCCATGTCACTGATCGTTATAGTTTGTACAGGCTGGCTGATTTCTTTGGAGCTCCAAATGTTCCTCGGTTGGCTGAATGCAGTCCTTGCCTTCCAAATTCTGTTCAGTCTACATCCGTGCCACTTTGCGTCAATGGCATTGCCTAAGTAAGTGAAGGCTTCTACTGTACATCCTCGAGTGCTGTTCCCTGCAGAGACACAGGGTCTTCGTGTGTTGTGTTGACCTTGAGGACAGTTTAGTTTTCCCCTTCATGTTCTCTCACAGTTACTTTCCACTGTGAGAGAACAAAGCGATGTCTTCGGTCATCAAGCTATGTTGTGAGTGTCCACAGGAGCCCCTTTCTCCTCCGTGCTGTCATGGCCTTCATTATCCAGTCAATGGGTATCTAGGTAATTGGGACACAAAGATAACCAGCTGATGTAGGGTGTTTCTCTCACCTGATTTCCATACAGTCAAATTAAGGCTCCATGTCACGTACTATAAATAATGCCTTGAGTTCATAAGCATGAACATGCACCCCCCCCCCACACACACACACACACAAATTACATGATTTTTGTCTTTTAACGGTCATTGAAGGGTTTTGGCATTTAAGTACAAATGATCCTTTAGCTGGCTTAGACAGCTGCCCTTCACTATTATATCCCTGTCTAAATAAAACAATCACACACAAAAGGGAGTGAACTTCCCACTGTGTCTTGTCCCATTCTCCACTCATGAGACATTTGATTTGAAGGAATGTTGGCTGTGTTTAACACTGAATCACAAAACGGAAAGAAACTAGCAACAGAGAGTAACTAATAAATCCAGCAACTGGGATGCACACAATACATTTGACCTAGTTTCCGTGTCATTTTGCTAACAGACATCACAGCTTGGCTTAACTTTGGTTAAGAACAATGATGAAAATAAGAAATTCACTTGCGAATATACTTGTTACCATACCATGGCCTCAGAGATTAATCAGTTCTGTTTGGCTGGAGGGTGTGCATTATTTTCAGATAACTGCATGGCTGCTGTCTCATCACCGTTATGAATACATGCATAATAAACATTACTCTGTATTAATGGTAGTATTAGATACAGTCTGCCCTTAAAAACAAAATGGATTTCAGTATAACGTTCAACCCTTTTGGGGACACAGAATAATTTCTTGGTCATATATCTGAGCTTCTCCCACTTATTCCCAGGTTAATGAAGATAGTGAAAGCACAAATGTTCTATTCAAAATATGAATAAACACTATATATATATTGTTAGCATGTGGCCGTGGTATAATTGGGAAAAATCATTTGTAACTCTGAGAGTGTACAAATGTAACCAAATGGACCATTACGGGTCCATTTGGTTACATTTTTACACTCTCACGGTTACATTAACACAGCCAGGATTTTACAGTGCACATCCGAGGTTACGGCTTGACATGACTTTGGTTTGACACTTTGACATCAGCAACTTTTAATGAAGTCAAGTCAAGCTCCTCGGGGAGCGGGTGGGCGGGGAGGAGACTGATTAGACTTTCATAAGAGGTCTCTCTAGGTTGTTAAAGATTACTTCCTGTATAGAGCGCTTTTGATATCCTTTCTGCCTAATGAGGTAGTATCAGGAGTGACAGACAAGGCTCTTCTTATCCATCAAGGTCAGTGTCTGGTTTAGTCGAGCCTAAATATCATTCTGTCGCGCTCTCGCCACTTCCTTTATGCAAAATTATTCTTTCAAAGAACTGCAGCTCTGTTTTGAGTACACTGTAAAAGCCTAACTCGGGGAGTACAAATGCAACCTAATGTACCCATGAGGATCCGTTTGGTTACACTTATACACAAGCGAGCTTCCGATTCCCAGACAGCCTCTCTACCCACTTGAGTGGAGTAACTATGGTAACCACAGGTTTCATTTACGTAACAGCCACCGAATGTTTTTCTACTGTCTGGTAGAGTAGACACACTTATCAGACACAAACAACACAATGTGCTGGTCACTGCTGGCAAGTGGGCGATAACTGCCCAATCTCCATTAACCCATTCAATCTGGGAACGCATACTGTGTCATTTTAGTTTTTTTGGCTATAACCATTATTTTATACTTTGGGCTATTTATTTATTTTAATCGTGACATTTTCTGCAAATCTTTGAATGTATATGTTTTTTAAAGCAAACATTTTTAACTCAAATCTTTGCTTCTGGGGATTCTACAAATGTCATTTTGGGAAGAAAAAAACGTGTGTTGCTATAATATCAGTGGTTCTCAAACTTTTTTCATGTCAAGGACCCCTTAAATGACATGTATTTGTCCACGGACCCTCCCCATCTCAAAATATTGTGTTCCAGGGACCCCCAGAGGCTCATAGCGCGGCACTCGTATATCTGCTATTTTTTAACAGCCAAAGAAATCTAAAGTGACACAGATGCGTTCCCGGATTGAATGGGTTAAAAAAAAAAGTAGCAGAATCTTACTTTGCATTCTGAAAGAAAAATCAATGTATAGTGGATGAATGGATGGGTGTTATTAGGTTAAGTCATATTACTTGTTTCAGGTGAATTGACCTCTGGGATTACATATAATGAAGACTGACTCTCCTCTTCCCTCCCTTCCATTCCATCTCTCGCTCATCTCTCCGCCCTCGCCTTTCTCCTCCTCTCTCGCCCTCCCAGGTGGCCAAGGACGTGTCTATTCGTCTCCACAGTGAGCTGGACGGTGCGGAGAAGAAGCGCGGTCGTCTGGAGCAGGAGAACGAGGAACTGAGGGTCCGTCTGCAGGACCTGGAGGTCGCCAAACAGGTCCTACAACAGGAGATTGATAAGGTAGGCTAACACGCACCACCATGCTGTGTGTACCATACTGGGCCAGGCTGGGCCAAGATCAACTAGGTTCAGTATAGGTTTACTGTGGTTGCTGTGAGAGATTTGAGGTCAGGTCCTACAACAGGAATTCACCACTTAAACCAGTGTATACTTAAGAGTCCCCCAGGGATCTATACTAGGCCCCCTCCTTTTGCCCTCTACATCAAATATCTTTACTGAAAATAGCCGATCTACGAGCTCGCAGCGCGTGATGCATTGTGAGCTTGTAGATCTGCTATTTCCGTTGACCGTTCGCCCCCAGAATATGGACGCTAGGTTTCATTGTTAAGTAAGGTAGGGTATTGAAACTGTGCCATATCATGCCTTTATACATGTTCACCTGGTCAACCAGCAGGTTGACCAGAGACTGGGTGATACTGACATCTATTGTGCACCGTACCAAACCACCCTGGGATAAACTAGTTGATTTAGGTGGATTTGGAAAACAAACCAAAAGTCAGACTGCAGCACTGGGGACTACAACATTGTTTATAGTGTTGTCAGTGGTTTCAGCCATTGTATTGTTACCCAATTCAGTGAATGCTCCATGTTTAGACAGGCAGATTTGATTTAACTTCACATGGACAAATTCTGTTTTGGCTGGGGCTTAATTAGCACGGCTGGTCTTCCAGACAGGCGTTTGACATTTAGACTCTGTTTATTTAACTTGTCTCCATTGTAATCTCTTGAACACAATGTCTGTGTAGAAAACCACAGCGGGATCCGTCACTGTAATCTGTTGCCCGGCTCGCTGGAAAAGTTTTAGTTTTGTATATATAAATATAGCCTATAATGACATGCCCAAGATAGGGACGCCAGGTTGCAAGTGGTCAAAAAGGAAGATGACTTTGCTGTTATTGAAATCGAGGTTTTGCTCAGAGCAAAACTAGAATTTTCTGTTGTTTGTTTCTCTGCTGTCATCCTGCGCTGAACCATCTGAACGAACATCATAAAATGGCCCCTCATCTCTCTCTGCTTCCTGTTTCCTTTTCTCTCTCTCTCACTCCTCTCTAGCCATCTGTTTCTTTCTCCCTCCCTCCCTGTCTCTCTGTGTCTCTCTTTCCTTCTTCCCCCCCCTCATCTCTCTTTATCTGCCCCTCTCTGTTTCATTCGCTCCCTCTCTCTCTTTCTGTCTCTGTCCTGCCCCATCTCCCTTTCTGTTCCTACCTGGAGATAGACTACAGTTTGAGGCGAGTGTGAGGTTGCCATGGAGTGGAGAGGTGTTGATGTGCTGTAGCCTTGGCCTCGTACCAGGCCTCTGATGTGGGGCAGTGCTGGACGGATGGCTGGGTAGCTGGCAGGGGGTGATGTGGAGCTCTCTGTGTTTCTGGGCTATTCTCGTCAGCCTGGTACTTTGTGCTCTGCCACTGGCTGAGAGGCTGCCTAACTGTCTGTGGATGGATGGTTGGATTGATGGCTTTGAGGCTGTTTATGAATTTACTCTCATAAGTCATCGCGTATGCTGTCTTTATTGTGATAAATCATATAAGCAATATATTTTCCTGCAGGGGAACACCTTGGTACTAACAGATTTTGGCAGCTGGATAAAAAGGTGCCTTATTCATTCCCTGGCTGGCCTTATAACTGGCTTTATGGTAGATTTGTTGCTGGCTCGCTGGTTTTAAAGCTTGCAGTATTGTTGTCTTATTGACTTATTGGATGACGATATTGCTTGAGGTAAAGTGTTTAAATCTTTTACTGACTGCTTGGCTAGCATACTGATAGCTGACAGGCCTGATGGCTTTCTGCCTGGCTGGTTTGGTTTGTAGGATATTTTGTATTAATTTACTGAATGAATGTAATAACCAAAATGGCTGATAGTTTGTGTTGTTTACCACATCATGCCGGGGTAGGAGTTTACTGTCTGTCTTGATCTCTGTCAACTTTTGGGGCTTTTTGATTGGTGGCTCTCTCTAAGCTAGTACATTCTTCACATAGCTGACACACTTTGCTATGCGTGAGTGAGAAAGAGTGTATTTTGTCATCCAGAGAGGAGTGTCTCAGTCTTCTGTTTGTAACCTTCGATTTAAAAACAAAATAATTCAGCACCAACTCACAGAACGAGAAAGATGACAGTGAAAGGGAGGGGGGGGGGGAGTAGACAAAGAGAAATAATCAATATCACACAAAAATGTTTCAATTAAAGACACAAACATTTTTTGCAATATTGAGGAAATCTAATCTACTTGACCTTTACTACTTCCACTCAGCTGCTCAACAGCACCATTTACATGAAAGTATATGGATGGAAACATAATCTGTCTGTCTCCTTGCTTTTAACATGCTAATGTAAATAATATTTACAGAAAAAGACATACACAAGTACAGAGAATAAAATGAAAGTTAATTAATGTATTGACACACACGGTAATACAGAAAGCATCCAGTCCGGCAACCTGTCTATAGACACAGAATTAAACCGATGGAGCGAAGGATTGGGGGAGATATGTCTGGGTGAATAAAAGGTGGTGTGGTGTGTTAATTATTGATTGTGACTGGGTGGCTGAGAGAGGCAGTGGTATCAAGTGGAAGTGATATTTTATGCAGTTAAGTAGGAAGGTATATAGCTGCTAGGTGTAAATAGATAGAGAAGTTTCTCATCTACTGGATGAAGTCCCTAAAGTAGTGGGTCATGATATGTTCTGACATATCTGACAAAAATCGCGAGACGAGAGCAATCCCCAAAGGCTTGACCACTGGACTGTGCTTCTATAAGGCTCAATATATCACTGTGAACTGTGGAACATTTGGTACCTGCACATTTTGCAAAACCTTTGGTGGACACTTCATCAAAGAACAAAGAAAAACTCATCGCCAAGTCCCTAACGTGCTTCAAACAAACAGGATATGTATTGTTGTGCAGGAAACAAGTACAGCATGCTGTTTAGTATCTTTATGGGGGAGTTGTTATTTGCTTGGCCTTGTTAATGTTTATATTAGCACATTGTTAGCTCTTAGCACATTGTTAGCTGTTAGCTGTGTGAATATATTAGCACATTGTTGTTAGCTTATTGTTAGCTGCATTGATAGACTGACACATTGTTTCACAGTGGAGGTGGACACTGGAAGAAGGAATGCTGCCTCCCTCTGTCTTCTCATTCCTCTTTCATCCCTTCTTTCACACATACATGTCAGCTTTGAGCTTTCCCTCCCCTCCTCCTCGCCTGTTTTTGCACCTCTCACTCCAACTACTCTCTCTTCCACAGCACGCCGTTCTCTTTCTGTTTATCCTCCCCTCCTCCCTCTCTCCTTTTGCTCCAGTTGAGGTGAAGAGGAATGCTGATGAAGGGA
>NC_137614.1:22478829-22491329 GCF_963280865.1 Gymnoscopelus braueri
ACATCATGTCATGGACAGGTTGCAGTCAGTGTATGTTAAGGAGGCACTATGCAATTTGTTGTACATTGTTTCATGTACGATTGGCCAGTTTGTGATGCACACTAAAGAATCTGATAAGATTTCATTACAATTCTGTGAACAAATATATAATATACAAATAATAATAATAATTGGTTATTCTTTTACACAGATATCATGATGTATCATAGATGAATTTTCTTGCAATATTTAGCTTATCGCAGATATCGTGTATATATGATATCATTATCGAGGGCCAAATATTGTAACAGTATCATATCGTGAGTTACTTGTATCGTCCCATCCCTAACTCATGTGCGTGCTTTAGTGTTTGTCCATGTGTGCTAGAAAGTGTACTCATGAGACATGTATACTGTATTTGTTTATAGTGTGCCTAAGTGTGTGTGTGTGTGTGTGTGCCTGAGTGTGTGTGTGTGTGTGTGTGTGTGTGTGTGTGTGTGTGTGTGTGTGTGTGTGTGTGTGTGTGTGTGTTCGCGTGCACACACATCATCATCTTGGGAGTAGGTCTGAGCAGCTCCCAGCTCTAGAATTACACATGAATTATCCATATTGATGTCCAGCAGCCCATTACCCTGCTAGCTGACCTCCCCTGCATGGTCTCACATACAAACATGGCGTTTACCGCTACACTTACTGTCAAACTATCAAACCAAGGAGCCATTTTGTAACTGCACCGCAGTGTAGCTGAAGGCAGGGTGCAGTTTTACTATTGGGCTCTGTTTATTTATCAGGTTGTCTGCATTAGTATGAGAGACTGGAAAGAGAGAGGGGGTCATGAGCTGGATTTATTTTGAACCCAGAACATTATTTTAGCATTTGGTAATAAGAGCACACACCCTGTAGTTGAGCCGGCAGGGCATCCCAGCACTCTGTTTATGGGTTTGTGAATTACACATGAGTACATTACCCCATGTGATTGTTTACCAGACTGTTTGCCTCTAGCTAGTCTCAGTTGTTTAGGGTATCAGTGCATACAGTACAGTACATGCACGCACACACACATATCTCTGAAACACCAGCCATTGGTTGTCTGTCAAATACAAAGTGACCTGAGGTCCTTTAATGAGGAAATATTGGCCACAGCAGTGATAACAATTTCGGTTGAGGATGGGCGCGCGTGCGCGCGTGTGTGTGTGTGTGTGTGTGTGTGTGCGTGTGCGTGTGCGTGTGTGTGTGTGTGTGTGTGTGTGTGCGTGTGCGTGTGCGTGTGTGTGTGTGTGTGATATGATATGATATGATCTTATAGAGTGCACACACGTGCATGTGTGTAATAACCCAGTTGAACTGATGGATGAGTACACTGGTGTTCCCCAGCAGGACGTGTTCTACCCTGAGGCCACATCACTGCTGTTGCTTATTGAGGTGTCTTCTGTGTGCAGCGCAGAATCACAACCATATCCCAGGTACCTGTGAATGGTGGTGGAGGAGCACTTCAAAGTCCTGAACCCTTTAACCACCGGTGTCTCTCACTACCAAATCTCTTTGCTGAAAATAGCCGATCTACAAGCTCACAACGCATCATGCTGTGACACGTTGTGAGCTTGTAGATCTCCCATTTTCACCGAATGTTAGCCTATTATCACAAGCCCAGAATACGGACCACAATGGAAACAGACTTTTTTGTGCTATCCTTTTAGCCTAAATGTCTCGTGGTGTTTACAGATTTCTGTCTTATAAAGTATTCAATCAATAAAAAAATAAGGATGCAAGGGTTCATGTTGTTAGCTACACATGTGCTCCTGATCTCCTGTCATTAGATAGACATGGTTGTTCTATGTCTTTGTACGGGGAAGTTGTTTTGGGGCAAATTCTTTGATGATTCTGTGTCACAAAAGTGTCCCTGTTAACGTTTAAGAGGTTACATCCTCAGCATATGGACCAGTTAGTCTTTCCCCTGTGATGTCCCCCTCCTAGTTTTCTGTCCTTCTACCTGTCTGTCTGGATAAAAGGCAAATATATTACATTTTTGAAAGGTCACTTATTGTGGTATCGATGTATGTGTTTATTAAAAAAAAAAAAATAAGAAGAAAGTGTGGCTGTGGTTCAATTCCCTTTGTAGGCTATTTCTTCATTAGTAAGAGAGTACAGAAATCTAGGTAGATGAAGGCACTGGCGGGATACGATCCTAGGCCAGCTGGTTGTACATGTGACTCTGGAGGCAGGTTCAGGCTGGACCCCCAGATGTAATCCATCAATTGTCTGTCATCTGTCCAAAACAGGTACAATCTGTTGGTTTATAACGATTATATTAACACTGCAAAATGGGAACTATCAGTAATGTACTTTGTTCACGTCCAGCTCAGTTACAAAGAACCCCTCCCCTGGGGGTATCCTTTAAACATAAAAGCAATTTTTCAAAAAGAAAAAAAAAATAGTTTTGCCGAAACCTTCATCCGGCAACAGCCTTTTCCTCAAGCACAGACCTCAAATGGCCTTATGTCTCCTCACTGGCAGCAGATGAGAGGCTGGCATTTACAGTGATGTATGGTGCAGTATTGAGTTATGGTTTAAGTATGGCTGGTGTAATGGTGTTGATGGATGATGTTTGCTGGGCCACTGGTTTATTGGCATTCCTGTGTTGTAGCGGCACCAGGCCATATCAAACCAATGTAAGGAGATTAAGTTGGTCGTGTGCTCGGGCGCCGTGGTGGCAGGTCATTTGTAACATACGGTACATGGGTATGGTAAGTAGTATACAGTACATGTAGCCATGCATTGCATTTAACCCAGTACACAGGAGGCAAGTGAGCACATGCGCCTTGTATAAATCTCTTACACACACATTCACATAAACTCATTAACACATTTTAATATGGGCACAATTGCATATCGTGCACAGTAGCATAAAGTACATTATTTCTCATCCTCTCTCCCTCCACTTCCTCTCTCTCTCTCTCTCTCTCTCTCTCTCTCTCTCTCTCTCTCTCTCTCTCTCTCTCTCTCTCTCTCTCCCTCTCTCTCTCTTTCCTCGTGTCCAGTTCTATTATTAGCCATGACTGATGACTTTTATGAGCAGAGATCATTTTCTCATTCCACTTGTTCCATTCTCCCCTCTCTCTTTTCTTCCCTCTTCTCCCTTAGCCTCTCTCTTTCACCTTTCTTTTCTCCTCTTTCCATATATCCTTTTTTTCCCCCCAACTTTTCATTCATCCCACTCATCTCTTCCGTTCTCTTTTATGCCTTTCCCTTCCTTTCCTTGTTCCCTTATTCCCATTCCTTCCCCCTTTGTCTCCTCTGTCCTTTTACCTCCCTCCATTCTCCGCTCTCACGCACCCTCCCCCCTCCGTGTACACTTCTCTCATCTCTCTCCCCTCTTTCTCTTTTCTTCTCCCTTCCGCTCTCTCTTCCCCTCCTTTTTACTCCCCCCTCCCCTTGGTTACGAGGCTGCGTGACATCATCAGTGTGCTGCCGTTAGGCTCGTTGTGATGTGGAATTAGGGGACGTGGAAAACGAGTAGCTGGCACACGCTGCTCTTTCTCTTTCTCCCTCTCTGTCTCTCACTTGCCCTCCATGTGCCATGGTTGCTATGGTGACAATACTCGTGTGATGCAATAATGTGGTACAGTTATTACTGTAAAGCTGGAATAGGCTTCTGTGCTTTGAATTCATCATAGAACGTAAAATTGACACCTCTTGTATCACATGCTATAATACTATAATTGACTGTTCTATTACTAGAAGTCTCTGAATTAAAACAATGTATCACCAAACGTATTATATCACTTTCTTATGTTGGATGAAATAGCTTTTTTTATTTTGTTTTACAGACTCTTTGTGTTATATGAGAAGCATTTAGGGCTTAACCAAATAAATCCTACATGATACAAATCCAGACTCCTCCAGTAGGATTGGCAGACCTCAACCCTCTTAACATAACCCTAAACATTTGTTGAAGGACGTACACAGTCTGGGAGTAGTGCTGAGTAGTGCTTAAAGGTCAAATTCAAGGGAAGAAGTCTGTCAAGGTGACCACACACTGTATGCTATAACATTTCTGCTCAAAAATCTTGCATATTACAATGGAGTTTTCCTGCACAGTTGCAGATAAGGATTAGGCTACACTAATATTACTGTATATACTGTAGTTATACTGCATGTGCAATTTTTCAACTGAAAGCTCTTTTCACACCAGTGTGACTTGACTTGAGAAGTGAGCTTAGATTTACTGAGCTAATGATACCTCATACATCATACATCACAGTTTCCTTCTGCATTTTATATGAAACCAGGAGCTGTAGAATTGTTGCCTGAAGCTATTCACTGTAAGAAGAGCTCCTTGTGCTCCCAAACACATACTGTAGTTCCCTCAGTGAACATATTTCTGCCTTGCAAGTGCAGGTTTCTCTCTCTGTTTACATTCACACACTCGTTGGGACTTAAGTTCAAGTAAGTTGATACTCAGTGGGTGCAGTTAGTCTACAGTTGAATGAGCCCCATTATTATCTCCCATCTATGGTATTGTGGTATATCATCATGACATAACGTCTCTGCATGGCTTTGTTTATCTTCTCCTATTTCTCACTCTGTGTTCTATTTTATGTTCCCCAAAGGAAAGAACTTCTCAGTAGAGTTGATGGAAAGGTTGTACATTAAGTGTATAGAAAACAATAGTCTGTATAGTACAGTTGAACATCTCTATGCTCATTATTATCTAACTTTTATTATAGTTCCATGGTTTCATAAGCCTCCTTTTTTAGCTGCAGGAACTTGTTCACTCACAGCTGGAAGCTAGTTCCAACTGTGGTAACACCATAGCTCTTGCCCCCCCCAAAAAGTTCCTCTCATGAAGTAGTACAAAGCCAAGGTTCAGGGAATATCGGCATGGAGTAAGCAGAGTACTGAAAATTGCTAATTGGTCAAGTGCTCGGTCTCACTGCGGAATGCTACACATGTTTAATATATAAACAGAAGATTCAAAAACGTATAGCAGCTGCAAGAGCAAGGATATGGTTATGAGCTTTACTCATAACCACTTGAATCCTAGCATCCCTAATCGGGGGGTGGGGGGGGTGGGGAAAAACATTAGCAGAAAATAGCAGATCTACAAGCTCACAATGCATTGTGTTGTGATGCATTGTGAGCTTGTAGATCGGTAATTTTTGGCTAAGAGGTTTAGTTTAGAGAGAAAAAAAGAGTGGACCAAGTACAGCGTCAACCCTGATCAACTAAGTATTAGTTTACTGAGTATAGACGGTTTAAGTGGTTAATTACAAAGAACTAAATGATGGCTTCAAGTCACAGGGGAAGGTGGGCATCTAACAGAGTCTTTTCTGTATCTCCATATCCCTCTGTGTATCTGTGTCTTTTTTTCTTCCACTCTCTCTTTTCCCTCTTACTTTGTCAGTCTGTCAGAGGGATCTAATCCAATCTAATCTAACTGGATATTACATGTTAAAGGTTATCTAATGATGAACAAGGGACCAGGTTGATAATCTCTTTGCCCACTATACAGTATATCTACTGTATCTATCTGTCCGTCTCTCCGTCCGTCTATATCTGTCTCTCTGTGTCTTCTGTTCTTTCTCCCCCTTCTCTCCCTTCGCTCTCTGTTTCTCTCACTCCTTTTCTCAGCCTAACCAGATAATGATCTAACTATACGACTCTCTTGCATCATAGTGAAATCAGATTAGGATGACCATGTTATGTAATAAAGAGAGAGAAACACGTACGCACACACGCACACGCACACGTGCACACACACACACACACACACACACACACACACACACACACACACACACACACACACACACACACACACACACACACACACACACACACACACACACACACACACACACACACACACACACACACGCTAGATAGATAGTACAGCCCAATGAAGCTGTGTGGACCTCAGGCTCGGCTGAACAGAGAATACAGTCACACAGCAAAATCCCAGGTGCTCATTTAACTCTGTAATTGTAAATGGGTTCATTTGGGTCCATTTTCACACCCTCAGAGTTAAATGAACATTGGGTGTTTTGCTGTGCACACACTGACTGACACATGATAGTGTGACAGTGGGTTGGATGGGGACTGATTGGTTGATTGCCTGAGGAGGACTGTGTCGTCCTATTTAGCCTGGAGGGCTGTCACTGCTGTGACCTGACCTGCAAGAATGGAGGGAAGGAGAGAGGAAGGAAGGAAGGAAGGAAGGAAGGAACAGCCTATAGAGCCTATAATTGTATCTATTTGTAAAATACATGAACAGAATATAATTCAATATTTAATTGACAATAATGCACAATATACCGTACCTACTGAGGCGGCCAAGTCAAAACCATGCAGAGTCTGCAGACCATTTAATCTTGAGTGCTTGTGGGGAGCAGTTAGGGGTTAAGTGGAAGGAAGGAAGGATAGTGCTGTCGGCATAGCGACACTGCGACAGCGACAGCTGCCTGACAGGGAAGATATGGTATATACACTACTTTGAATACATTTATGCTGTTAACCATTAGAATCCAGACACCCTGCAGGTGGAATTCTTTACTGTGCCTTTGTTGTTATAAATGCTAATTCATGATGTAACTGTACACTCTAACACTCCAGCTGTGCTCAATGGACAGTTTCTGTCAAGTAATCTGATTGGTCAGTGACATTTTCCAACTGTGCTGTTACTTCCCATGTAGAGAACAGCACTCTAGTGGTTGCCATGTCAACCCTTGTGGTTTCCAGGGAACTAATTAGTGACCTTTCGTTTGGCGTTTGCAATGTTTTATAATCGTTGTACCTTACATTGAAGGAAACCTCTCAGTCGGTACTGCATTTCTAACCACTGTATAAAAGCCAGGATGCTCTTCTTTACGATGAAATGATAGATCAGACCACAAGGCACTGCTGAGAGACACGCCCCATGGGTGTTGTTGTTGTAATTGCTAACACTTAATTGCTATCAGGGTTGGGATCAGGAACCGGTGGAACCGGATCCAACATTGAGGAACCGGAACCGGTTCCATCACATTTGTAACCTTTTCCGGAACCGGTTTATCACACTGTCAGAGCTGGTGTGGACTTAACGTCTGCTATACAATTGCAATTTCAAGGACCACACATACAGTGACTCTTGAGAGTGTACAAATGGAACCAAATAGACCACTTTAGTTGTATTTACTGTAATGTGCAGTAGATAGATTTGTTTTTAATTTAAATGTATTTATCAGGTGAAATCCCATTAAGATACAAGATATCTTTTTACGATGGAGCCCTGTTTAGGGTAGCAGCAGTACTAACTTATATAACATAAAACCTAAACAAAACATTGATATAAAAACACGTCATAGATATGGGGATTCACACTGTAGCATTGAATTCAGTTATAATAACGACACATGATGAGGATATACCTCCTCTGCAGTAATGGCTTTAGAGTAATGAGTAATATAGATCATACAGGTAACACGTATTAGATTACACTTCCAGGGTTCAGGGTCAAGTTTATTTATTATGGCAGACAATGGTGAGATTCTACTTGTGAAACTCTTGTGTGCGAGGCCAGATCGTTACTGGTTAGATGGTGCATGCAGCCAGTGAATGGACCATTAACCTTTACATGGGGTGGGACCAGTGCAGCTAGCTAAGCACTTTCTCTGTCCCCAGCGGGATGATGGGTCCGTGCTGCTGGCCTTGTCAGGGGAAGGAGGTGTGACGTGCACGCACGCTTGTGTGTGTGTGTGTGTGTGTGTGTGTGTGTGTGCGTGTGTGCGTGTGTGCGTGCGTGCGTGTGTACAAAGCTGAAAGCTCACAAGGCATTACAACAGATCTGCTATTTGTGGTGAAAAGATTTGGTTGTTGAGGGGGAAAAAATGAGGGAACCAAGTGTAGACCCCTGGGGGACCCCAGTCAACTCTGCTACGGTAGAAGTGGTTACGGAAGGAGGAGAGAGGCTTCTGTGTGAGGTGTGTTTAATGTATGTATGTATGTGTACGTCTGACAAAGGGAAACCTCCGTTTAAAGTATGCCTGTTTGAGATATGCGTGTGCCTGACAGGGAGACATGTTTATGTGCGATGTGTTGTCACAAAGGAGACGGTGTGTGCGTGCTTGGGTGCAGACGAGAAACATTCTCTCACACTCTCTCTGTCTGTGACAGAGGGAGGGAGAGAGAGAGAGTGAAAGAACCTTTCGTTTGTGTTTGAAGAGTCACAGAGAACGAAGGATGTTTCGTACAATATGTAATATGAGTGGTTTGTGTGCGCCTATGCTTTTGTGTGCACGCATGCACGTATGCTCGTGTATTAGTTCATACATTTGCGTATGGACAGTATTTTCCTCTTCCAAATGCTGCAGCATCCCCACCCTCTTCGCACCTTCTTCTCTCTCCCGCTCTCATCCACACTACAGCTTACAGTGTGATAGGCTGATAGACACTGCTACACCATTCTCCCACTATGGCATGTATGTATGTACACAAAGAAAAATATATTGATTGTAAAGGCACCCCTCTCCTTGCTGCATTCCAGCACGCACTGCACCGCTGCATCTTATCTTATCTTATCTCATCTTATCTTATCTTATCTTATCTTAAAATAATACCTTTAAAGACTGAGATATATCAAACACATAATCCCCTGTAGTGGTTTTACTTTCCCAGATGGATGATGGAGTGCATCAGAAATTAACTATAATGAGGCATTTGGCTGTTCAAATCTAATTGAAATCATTTGGAAGCTGCCAATAAACATATCTCTCCAAGTACTTGGATCCACACATTGGATCCACACAAGTGTGCAGGATACTCCCAGTGAATCAAAGCCTAATTATCTTATCCAGATTGATTACTTATGCCTACACTGTAGGTGGGTCACACAGTGCTCAAGGCAGCATAAGCTTGGATTCTCCAGCTACATTGCACTGCCAAGGTTGCAATTTATAGTGTTGGATGCAGTGCCCAGAGATGGCAGAGTGGGTAAGGCCCTCCATATCTGCAACCACATCTACACTGGCCTAGGTTCAGATCCTGCCAGATACCGCTCTCCTGTTCCTCCCCTTCAGCTGTCTCAGCAAAGGACAAAACAGTTCTTAGTGGAGTTGACTGCCCTAAGATTTGAGATGCTTCCTCTAACTTGGGCTGTAACTATCGATTATTTTCTTAGCGATTATTCAATCTATATCATTTTTCCATTTAATCGAATGATCAAGAAGTGTGTTTTATTTAAAAAAAGAACCCTAGCCCAGATATCTGGCTAAAACATGTCACAGTGCTCAAGTAGTGTTTTTCCCACTCTTTGCTTCAACAGTATTGCATCAATATTGGCTACAGTAGCTGTAACAACAACCCATAATTCACCTGCCATTCTCCCTGTGGATGGCTGGTTGCCTGTGAAAGGGTTTGCTGTCTGGCAGACGAGACCAATTTACCAACCACTGCCTGGGGGCTTGTGGTAATTTGAAAATATTCACAGTCAATTGTGCCAAATGTTGACGTCTATAGTCTTTTAATGGGAGATCTAGTGATATACTTTTAAAATGTATTTTCATAAATGTTTTTGATGAATAAATAATTATACTAAAATAAGAATAGTAATGTAATAGTAATAGTCATTGAAATGTCATATCAAATGAACCTTTGCGCAATAGATCACAACAAAATTACAATGCCAATATTATGGTATCATGGCTGATATTGTGATAATATGGTATAGCTAGCAGTGTGTTGATTCTGAACTCTGTATTGTGATAATATGATAAAAAAAAGTAAGCTGTGTGTACGGACAGTTTGTAAAGCTGTTTTCAGTTGACCCTGTCTAATGTCAGTAAATAGCTATCCACTACTCCCGGCACTGATTAGATCAAACCAGTCAACTTGAACCTGCGCGTGTGTGTGTGTGTGTGTGTGTGTGTGTGTGTGTGTGTGTGTGTGTGTGCGTGTGCGTGTGTGTGCGTGTGTGTGTGCGCGTGCGCGTGCGCGAGTGAGTGTATAAGCCGTTTCTCTGCCCTGCGGGGGCAGAGGCTTCTCCAAACTCATTTAGAGAAAACTAGGGAGAGAGAGATGGGGGGGGGGTGGCTAGATTGGATGTCTGCCTTTTTCTAGCCATAGTGATTGCAGGCTTTTGTGAAAAGAGGATCATTGTCGTAAAATTGGACTAAATGTCTCCACAAATAGTATAATATGAGAAATAGACACACAATTTTCCTGGTCTTCAAAAGAGAAATGATAGTTTTTATGCTTAATAAAGATTTTAGAGTTAGGAAAAGATCCAGGTTAGGATAAGGATTAGGATTAGGCATTTAGAGGTTAGATTTAGAGGTTGAGGTTGGAGTTATGTCTGATATACGTATGAGTTTGTAAATCTGCTATTTTCAGTGTGCAACACCGGCTTCTCTGTCTGTCTGTCTGTCTGTCTGTCTGTCTGTCTGTCTGTCTGTCTGTCTGTCTGTCTGTCTGTCTGTCTGTGTGTGTGTGTGTGTGTGTGTGTGTGTGTGTGTGTGTGTGTGTGTGTGTGTGTGTGTGTGTGTGTGTGTGTGTGTGTGTGTGTGTGTGTGTGTGTGTGTGTGTGTGTGTGTGTGTGTGTGTGTGTGTGTGTGTGTGTGTGAGAGTGAGTGTGTGTTTGTTTAGGGCCTCTCAAGAGTCCTTTTCTCTGCCCTGCAGGGGCAGAAGCTGCCAAACTAATTTAGAGAAAGAGAGGGGGAGAGAGAGAGAGAGATTGGCTAGATTGGATGTCTGCAAATACTAAAATGTGAGAAGTAGACATACTGTTCATACCTGTGTGTGGATGTCGCTTGTTCGTGTGTGTTCATTTGAAGTGAATAGACTTGAGTGCGCGCAACATACTTTTGTATGTTGTATGTTGTGCACCGGAAATAACCAATCTACAACAACGCTCAGCGTATAAATCAGGCATTACTGTGAAGTGTCTCCAAGGAAGCCCATTGCAGCTCATCCTTTATATCCTCTTGAATGAAAAGAACACCTGTCCACTTGACCGCAGGATAATGCACTAATTTCATATCCCAGCATGCACTGGGTGGGGGGGAGATATGGCAAGAGAGCAAGGAAATTACAGGATGACAAAGACAGAGATATTTTCCTGTGGTGCAAAAAGTGCTTAAAATACGACAACAATGAAATGAAAACTGTGTTTGCAAGAAAGATAGAAAGAGAGGGAGCAGAGTCAATACATTGACTTGTTAAGAACACATTAAACATGCCATAGAGCTGTTGCGCTGCCTTTTGTGTACTGTGTAGACAGAGTATGTGCATGTGAGAGAGAGAGAGTTAAGCTAGGTAATAAACTTTATTTATAAATCACCTTTTGAAAAAAAAGAGTCACAAGGCTGCAAAATACATTACAAAACAAAGTGCTTATGGAACAAGCGAGTTTTTAACAGCTTCTTAAAATAATACACTGACTCTGCGTTTTTTATAACTGTTTTCCAGAGAGTGAGCGCTACAACTGCAAAGGCTTGGTCACCCTTTCTCATCTAGTCATGATGATGGGAACAGAGAGTTATAAATATATTTTTATGTGCATTATATACATTATGCATGCAATGTGTGTGTGTGTGTGTGTGTGTGTGTGTGTGTGTGTGTGTGTGTGTGTGTGTGTGTGTGTGTGTGTGTGTGTGTGTGTGTGTGTGTGTGTGTGTGTGTGTGTGTGTGTGTGTGTGTGTGTGTGTGTGTGTGTGTGTGTGAGAGAGAGAGAGAGAGAGAGAGAGAGAGAGAGAGACTGCCTCCATGCTTTAACATCTGTTTACAAGTCATGTGAGTCTCTGTAATTGGGTCAAACCAGCCCATAATTGGGTCAAATTGGATGAAAGTCCTCCATGTGGCCTGATGTCTCCACAGTTCCTTCAATGTCCCCTCTGTTCTTCACTGTCATGTTGCATCATATCACCCGATCACTGCAGACAGTTTTCTTTGAACTATCTCTGTAGTTACTGTAGAGGAACATAATGAAGGGCCGGGGAAATAAATGGATCATGGATCAGCAATACAATTAAAGGGCCTGCTGTTTGAATTCATACTGTCGATTTGTGTTCATGTAGTGAGTTTGTTACTAAAGCCGATACTCTGCTTTGTATGTGAATGAGAGTTTAAACTGCGTCTATGAGTAATTTGTTGTCCCAGTAAGCAGTTGTTTTTGCAGGGACACACAAAATGGTGCATAAAAAAGATGACAGTAACTATTATCTTTTGTTACTTTGCTCTGTTGTTATTGTACCGCTAATATTTCTGGCTCCATGCCAAGGTCCTGTCTCCCTCTGTCCTTCCTCGTCTCGCTTAACTGGTAATGATGATGAGCGAATGGAGTAAATACAGTCTAATTGGCTGCACCGGTGTCCTATTAAACACCAGTTCTATCACGGTGCTGGAGCAGCACATTAATTTAAGATGTCGTGCTGTGATTTACGTTTGTTTAGACTGTATATTTGTTCATTAACCAATAGTCCGTTTTCGACACTCGTGCCCCAGTCGTAGTTTACTCAAAAAGACATGGCCGAGTGGCTTCAAAAGCCCTC
>NC_137614.1:22511329-22526329 GCF_963280865.1 Gymnoscopelus braueri
TGTGTCACTGTCTACTTGGAGTACACCTTAAGTGAATATATGTGACTTCCAGTTAGCGGATACATCTGTTAGCTCAGTGTTTCCCAAATAGTGGGTCGGGACCCATTTCTGGACTGTAGAATATCACTTTTTTGTTTCCTAAATTTTTCTTTATTATTTCAAAAGATAAAAACAAAACACAACACATTTAGCTATCTCAAGCTAAAAAGCTAGCTTGCCACTGTCTTAGCTAACCTGTCCCCCCCCCCCCCCCTGTCTCCCTCCACCATTTCTTATGCTGTGTGTCTCTCTCTACCTCTCTCTAATGCCTTTCATGTTCTCTTCTCTTTTCTCCCTCTCAGCAGGAGGACAGTTCAGACCTGAAGTGTCAGCTGTACTTTGCCAAGGAGGAGTCTGCTCTGATGTGTAAGAAGCTGACCAAGCTGGTGAAGGACAGCGATGCCATGAAGGAGGAACTGGCCAAGTACAGGTCTCTGTACGGCGACGTGGACGCTTCGCTCACCGTGGAGGAGGTGGGAGGAGGGGCACCCATTGGTTGGCTGGTTTGGATGGATGGATGACTGGATGTTCATTTAAATGAATGGTTGAATGGATGTTAAGTTAAGTGAAGGGTTGGATGTTAAGTTAAATTAAAGTTTGGATGAATGTTCAGTTAAAATGAATGGTTGGATGTTCAGATAAATGGATGGTTGGATGTTCAGATAAATGAATGGTTGGATATACGGTTAAATGGCTGGTTGGATGCAATATTGATTGGTCGGATGGACGTGTCATTGGTTGGGGGTTTTATTGATTGAACAATTGATCGGTTGTGTAGTTGGTTGAACTAATTGGTAGAGTGACCATTGATTAAAACAAATCTGAGGAAAAACACTGCCTGATTGATTGATTCACTTATTATGTAATGAGAAGATAAAACGGTGAACTCATCTATACCCACGAGGTTCATGGTTCTGTTGCCGCTGCTGATAATGAGGTTGTGGGTGTGTGTCTCCTCCACCCCTTCCAGGTGGCAGACTCCCCACACACACGGGAGGCGGAGGTGAGGTCCCATCTGAAGCTGGTGGAGGAGGAGGCCAACCTGCTGAGTCGACGCATCGTGGAGCTGGAGGTGGAGAACAGGGGGCTCCGAGCAGAGATGGATGACATGAAGGGACCTCATGGTACGCTGTTTTTTTCCAGACTATCTGAGTTGTTTGTTTTGAGGTCATGAAATACTGTTTAGTGTAGTGTAACTGTAATATACCTTGAATATAATCATGTAACAATATTTTCCATCAAAAACAGAAAAAAACAACCTTGTTTTTCTGCTCCTGTTAGTATGATGACTTTCCTTGACCCTACCTTGTTTTTCTATTTCTAGACGGCCCTCAGGAACTCTGCGATGGCTATGGGGCAGGGCTTGGCCAAGGAGAGGGCGGGGCCATAGTCCTCGGAGGTGGGGCTTCATCGGAGAACGTGATGGAGCTCCAGAGACACCTGCAGTTCGTGGAGGAGGAGGCGGACCTTCTGCGGCGGTCTCTGATGGAGATGGAGGAGCAGAACAAACTGCTCATGAACGAGATCAACCGCTGCAAGTCGGACCTCCCTCCCCCAGCGCTGACCTCTGCCAACAACCTTTCGTTGATGTCTCTGGCGGATGAAATGCTCAACGACAGCCCAGTGCATTCCATCGCCAGCCTACAGGAAGGGGCGGTGCTTATCAGCACGGAGGCTCCGCCCCAGGAGGAGGAGCTTAGAGTGGCAAGGCTCCAGATCGGAGAGCTGAGCGGCAAGGTGAAGAAGCTTCAGTACGAGAACCGCGTGCTCCTCTCCAACCTGCAGCGCTGTGATCTGGCCTCCTACCACACTCCTTCATCATCCTCATCCTCTGCTCCTGCCCTGCGATTGGCCTTGGAGACCGATGCTGAGGCGGGAGACTCGGCCGAGTGCCTCCCAACCAGGTAGGACAGGTCTAATCTTTTCTGGCTACACCCAGTCACATCAGTCAGGATTTTGCCCTTACATTTTTTTTAATGGCGTTTTGCCCACGCCATTATAGGCCACAGACACAGACCTACTCGAGAAGTCGCAAATTCCACTCTAGTTCATGTCATATCATCCCTAACCTCTCTTTCCCCTCAAATATATCTATTAATCATTTCTATCCCCAGCCCGCCACACCGTGAGGGCCCTGTAGGAGGCGAGAATGACTCCCTGGAGATCCGAGAGAAAAAGAGGAAACAGGAAGAAGGAGACAACTCTGTGACGTCACTTCCTGTGTGCCTGGGTCTGAAGGACCGTGACGCCTTACTGGCCATGAGGGACCAGGCTCGTCTGGTTTCCACGGCAATACAACTCATCACGTCCCCAGACTCCAATTGTCTGACCTCATCTCCATCCATTTACCATAAAGTCTGCAGCAACGACGAGGATGCAGGTTCATGTGACCTGGAGAAACCTCAGCCTCACAACCAGGTAGCTATGTAACTCATCTTTTTAGTATTTGCTAATTTTCAGCTGATTGCTATGGTATTTTTAAGTACATTTTTAAGTATGTTTATAGCTATTTGTTTGTATGATGAATTGAGTACAATTGACCATAATGGAAACAAGCCCCCGGGGCTTTTTGTGTTATCCTTCTAACTACCTCTATTGTTAACAAACGTGTTAATAAAGTATTCAATAAGTCAATTCATTTAGATGTATGGGTATTTAGGGATGTAAAGATGATGTAAAGACTGGCTCTGTCACCAAAATATTTTGACTCCATTTCCCAGGGTGCTTAGAACCAAGAGGGAAGCCTCTATGATTAGGTTCCGCTGCCTCTAATTACTCCAATAGATATACGGTATAGTTTGTGCACTTTAGTTATTGTCTGATGAAGGCCTACATGTTACTTTACATCTAATTTAGGGATGTAAATCCTATCATTTTGACACATTTTAACTGTATTGTGTCAATTCAGAGTACCGGTAGTGTATAACACTGTGCTGCTGTTGTCAGGGATATGTATTCCTGTTTCTGTTGTCAGACAACTGCATGACTATGAAAAGAGATTTGATGGAGGGTAATGAAATCGCCAACTGGCTAGCCAAGTGTAACAGTAAATCCTCTGGGTTGTTAAAATTTTGCAATACTACACTTATTATGGTCTTGCAGTTGTCTGACAAAATAAACTGAAACATATGTCAGTGACAACACGTGCCATTTTATACACTATATGAATCTTCTTATTGCTTGTTGTGGTGAGGATGGATATTATGTTGGCCATGTTTGTCGCGTGTGTAAAAAAAATTGCACACTGTCTATTAAATTCTATTAGAATTTTACTTAAAATAATGATACAATGCAACATTCATGAAATATGTATTTCCTCATAGTTACAAAGGCTCAGAATGAAATGAAGAAATTATGATTTTCTCCCTGAGCACCCATGAACCATAAAGCATCATGTCATCCATTTTGGACTGGAAAGCTTGTTGACGCTGTTCCACTTCAATACATAACATTCTGTTTGCACACAACTATGCTTCTCTTAACAGATCTCTGAGCTGTCAGAGTTGGCAGACAGACCTCTGGTTGGAGCCCTGACAGGGAGACTTCAGGCACTCCACACCCAACTCCAAACCTTCGTCGAGCGGGTAGAAAGCCTGGGCTGCTCCCCTGGTGGTGGGAGAGATCCCCAAGTGGAGGGGGCCTCTCCCCAGCCTCTGCTGTCTGAATCTGGTGACTCGTGTCTGGATATGCCATCTGCCTCCCTCCCTTGTCCTGTGCTGAATAACCAAGATAGAACAGGCACGGCTGCAGAGAAGGTACAGGAGAAGACAAGCTTTCACCTCCCTGCTCTCTCTCTCTCTCTCTCTCTCTCTCTCTCTCTCTCTCTCTCTCTCTCTCTCTCTCTCTCTCTCTCTCTCTCTCTCTCTCTCTCTCTCTCTCTCTCTCTCTCTCTGCTTCTCTCTTTCATTTGATGTCATTTCCTTTCTTTTGACATCTTTGAAATGTGGTATTTTTATATTTTTGTCAATCTTCTACCTTTTGTGGCAGATTGTTTTTCTATTGTTTCCGTCGTCTCTATTTTCAGTTTATCCTCTATTTAACCCATGGATTGGCTTACCAACGTACCCTGCTCCATCCCCAAATACACTGCTATGGTTCCTCCTTATAGAGCAGAATGGATTTACACCACAGGCTCAAATATGATTGACCTAAATGCACTGCCCTCCATCTGCACTGACTTCATGAAAATAAACCCATGAGACGGCATTAGATGAATTGAGATGAGATGATGTGAGAACCGAAGAAATCACTTAAATTGTATATACTTATATACCAGAGTCCCCCAACAATCTATCCTAGGCCTGCTCTTCCCTCTACACCAAATCTCTTTGCCAACATCGATGCTAGGGTTCATGTGGTTAAGTAAGTGCCTCATTAGCCTGCTGCAACCCTCCTGATTTCGTGTATAAAGGGGCGTGTGTATAGAGCCGGCGAGAGACGGCGCCTGATCCCATTGGTTCACCGATCTGTCCGTCAACCCCCGCCCCGTTAACACAACATTACGAGCGACGCCCACTGCACTCTGGTTGGTTGGGAAATGAAACACTTCCTCATACCCAGTACAGGCTATAGTTGGGCCAGGCTTTTATTTTTTAGCAAAACTAAGCAATAAAAGCCTGGAGATCGAGGCTAGTGCCTCATTGGCTCCGCTAGTGCTAGCAACATACTGTACATCAAAACCTACTTATGGGTTATTGGGTAATGGGTTGTGATTTCATAGGTGAACTCTCTATCAGATTTGAGCTGGTAATCCGTGTAAATCCATTCACAGACTGCTACCTTCACCCTCTGCATGCACACTATAATGCATCTTAACCTATTATGTAGATGATGTAGCACCACAGGCCTCAAATGGAGCCTCTCTGTTGCATGACATAGTTCATTAAGAGTTCATGGAGCATCATCATAACTTATGTCCTTCAATATTTGGATGGTGAAGTAAAGCTTACATGTGCTTAAACTTTATGATGCATACAGCATACAGTAGGTTTACAAACACATGTTTGTGATTAGCCCATCAACCATAGTGGTCTGGTGAGGAATGTTTGGAGATAAACATGCAGCCATGTTGGAGGACTGACAACAGAAGGAGAGATTGAAAAGTCGTCACAACTAGGGGTGCCATATTTAATCCAACTAATGGTTTAAGCAATTATTAAAACATATATATTGATATTTGATAACTTAATGAATATAATCGATTAGTAATCAACCCCTATTTTGGGCATGTCATTATAGCCGAAACGTTAACAAAAATAATTATATAATAAAAAATCACACCCAGTGTGAAGTGAGCGGTGCTATTTATGAGCGAAGTTTTAAGTTAATGTCATCATGTGTCTCGCTAGCCAATCACAGCACGTCCTGCAAAGATGTATTCAGACCCTTTGCTATGACACTTGTATATTTGCACCACTCGGTGCTCAAAAACAACAGTGGTCATCACAGTGATGGAAGCTCACTTTTAAAAAAGTATTTTTTTCCAAGTGAGTGGTGCTATTTATGAGTTATTAATTTCATCATGCGTCTCGCTAGCCAATCACAGTACGTCACAGCCAATCAGCCAATCACAGTACAGCGAAAGACACATTTTCGCGACGGAAAGAAAAACTTTCGCCACGGATGGGTCCCAAACCCACTTATAGGAGCGGCTACACCGCTCAAAAAGGAAAATTGCCTAACTACAAGCTCACAACGTTGTGTCTGAGTCATAGTGTCTGGGGCTTAGTCAGAGTACCCGTTGTACCCGTCTGGCTGTGTCCCTTTTGTGCCCATATATGGAGATCTTTGTATCTGTCTTTTTACCTGTGTCCCTTTTATGCCCATATATGGAGATCCCTGATGTCATTAGTATGTGCCCATACATGGATATATGTAGATTATGTATGAATATCCATATATGACCATATATGGACTTATCAGCGGTTCTGGACAAACGCGTGAGCCGAGTTTGAAGTCAGTCGGCCCCATATATGCAGATTATGCACATGACCATACATGTCCATAGCGGACGGGTCTGTGGCTCAGTCTGGACAACCGGATCTCCATATATGCCTATATATGGGTTTGTTTATGGTTATGTCTGAGTCAGAGTAATCTCTCAAGAACAGATTCTGCTCTGCGTTTGAATCTGTCGGGGGGGTTCGTCATATCGCGTACGCACTGGCCTACAAGTGGGCGTGCCTTCAGATCAGGAAGCAGGCCGCGCTTTACCCAATCAAATGTAGTGGGCGGGATTTACGTGTCCGCCGATCCTTCCCCACTAGAAACAAACCAAAACTCATTTAACAATAGCGTCCTCGGAGCAGACAAAACCACGGAAAAATATTCACATTTTAACTTGCTCTTTCATCATAGAAACAAGTGGGCTCATAACCAAAACGATCCATGTTCTCTGGGAGAAGTGGTGTTCCGTGTAGTTCCGAATGAAAACATAGTCGCACCACCGGAAGTGAAAGGCTGAAGGCAGACCAAAACCCCGGTTTCCTTGCGCACGTGTGCTACGTCGACTTCCTCCCAGAGCCAAGTGAGATAGTCAAAAACAGCAGAGGGTGCTGTTTTTCCTTTTCATTTGGCGATGGGTTCCCAGATTGGAGTCAGAGTGATGTGGCCGTAGTCCGCCAGCCAACTGGCTGGTCCTTAAGCCAATTTCAATATAGGATATATTTACTGTATATACTGTATATATATATATATATATATATATATATATATATATATATATATACTGTATGTATATATAGAACACAAATAATCGCTAAGATAATAATCAATAGTTGCAGCCCTAATAACAATACAATAAAAGCAGCTAGTTCCAACGTTCCCACTTTAAAAGGGCAGGTACTGATCAGGCATGGAGAGGTGATAACACCACAGTCTTTCCTTCTGTTGACACGTCCTTTGTAACCGCTATGGTAACCACTCTCCCAACATTCCACGATAGGCCTCCATTCCCACACCCATGTTGTCCTTCATAGATGTCTACGTAATTCATAACTTATTGGAATGTATACTGTAAAATTGGTTATTTTAGAAAATTACTTTTTCAAACAAATAAAGTAAAGTAAATTTGCTCTCAAATAGGGAGACGTCATTTGTGTTGCCAAGTTGAATGTGTCATGTCAAATTTAGCTGTTGTGCAATCTTTAGTTGTTTAATTGTCAATTCAGTTTCTATAATAAATGTTATCTATTTATCTGAGTGGTGTGCTGCAGAGATAAAGCTACGACAGCCATTAAGGGCAGGACTTCGTCATACGACGGTGTCGCTCGCGGAAAATAGCCGATCTACAAGCTCACAACACGTCGCATTCGCGGCTATTTCCGGCATGTGACACGGCCGTACAATGGACTATAAGTTAGGCATAAGTCAGTCATAAGACTTCAGCTCCATTAGAGGCCAAATCTGAGTCCCAACCTCCCTTCCACTCTCCTCCTCTCTTCCTCTTCCCTTTTCCATCCCTCGCTCCTCCCTCTCCTTCTCCCTCTCACGGCATGGGCACCATAACCGTTGGTTTCCGCTCTCCACCTCCACCTCTCTGCGCACCACCCCTCCACACACGTCTCCTCTCTCATCTCCCTCCCTAACTCCAAACATACCTCTTTAATTCTAACTATTCCCCTCCTTCCTCCTTCTCCTTAACCTCCATGTTTTCCTCCTCTGCTCCTGTCCTCTTTCGCTCCATCCGTCCTAACCCCCCCCCCGCCCCCCCTCAGCCGTCGCTCCTTCCGTCCATCCTCCTTTTCTTTCTGTTCTGCACTCTCTCTTTCTCCTCCCTGACCAAGCTCGTCTTCCTCTACATCTTGTTCTTCATGTTGTGAGATCCATTCTTCTTTTCGTTTCCGTTTGACTTTTGTTTGTTTATGTTTTATGGCTGTGTGAGATACGGGCGGACGCCATCTTGGATTGTTTTTTCGGTCTCTTATTGTTGTGTTTCTTTGTCTTTGTTTTGCTTTCAATCCCCTCCTCTCCTTTCCATCCCTCCTTCCCTTCCTCCCTCACTCCTCATTCCCTCCCTCTTTCTCTCTTTTGTACCACAATCCCCCCCCTTCCACTCCTCCTTCTTTCATTCTTTTGTTTCTTTTTTGGTTTTCTTTTCTTCATTAACTTGCCCATGCATGCATGCAGCAACCTGACTTTAGGGACCAATCAGAATGCAAGGGGAAAAGTCATGCAGAGGAGATCAGCCAATCAGAAGACAGTAACAAGGAACTGGGACAGGAAATGCTGCAAGATGAACTCGAAGAGAAAGAGACAGACGATGCACTGGTGGGTTGTACAAACATACACAGTGCACGCACCACGCACACGCACACGCACACACACACACACACACACACACACACACACACACACACACGCATTGACAGTGTCAGTATAAGGCCAGTCCAATTTCACCTCAAACCGTCAATTCCTCTCACCATTTTCATGCCTCTATTTCCATCTTTCAGAGCAGAAAAACTGCTTACATTTCACAGTCAGGTGCAGCATATAGAAATCCATGGATAGACGGGAATGAATTTATAAAACTGTCAACTATGTCAGCTGTGCTAATATTCACCCAGTGTGGAGGATATTCCTGCTTGGAGTCGGTTTGTTATGGAAAACACACATGAGAGAATAGGCACAAACACACACACACACACACACACACATGCACAACTTGTTAACTCCCACAGGAGTTAACGACGGTTGCATAATATGTTCATTATTGGCAAACGGATATGTTCAGTACACCGTTCACGAACATATGAGCGCTTCCAATGAACACGTTTTAGTGCGTTCATGAATAACACTGACACTCAGCCCAGAGTGGTTGATGTGTTACTGTAGCAACACCCCACTCTAAACACACAAACACAATGACATCAACATCAGCTGGGGACAAACAGGAAGAGAGGGCCATTGTCTGTCTGACCTTTTTCTTGGTTCTGTTCCCATGGCAACATTGGCTGTGTACTGTATGTGTGTGTGTGTGTGTGTGTGTGTGTGTGTGTGTCTGTCTGTGTGTCACGTGCGTATGGATGTATGCATGCATGTGTGTGTGTGTGTGTGTGTGTGTGTGTGTGTGTGTGTGTGTGTGTGTGTGTGTGTGTGTGTGTGTGTGTGTGTGTGTGTGTGTGTGTGTGTGTGTGTGTGTGTGTGTGTGTGTGTGTGTGTGTGTGTGTGTGACTCCAAGCCAGGCAGTCATCCATGTTGACTGAATTGACATACATGACAGTTTCATAAATGTATTCCCTGGCCTGTGTAAGTGCATTTTCTGTATGACTGTGTGTTGCTGTGAAAGCTGTTTCTGTGGACTATATAGGATGGAGATAAACAGTATGCATGGAAATACAGAAAAGGGCTGAGCTGAAATAGAGCTCTTTCACTGACGCCTCCTGCAGAAACCAAATGGAGAGAAATGGAAAGATAGTAAGATCTGAGAGGGAAGAAGAGGGTTGATAAGATGAAGAAAAAGAGTGTGATGGGGGGGACAGAGAGACAGGGGTGTAGAGGAAGAAAAAGGGAGGTGCAGAGAAATAGCTTCATGCTCCACTGTGTTGGTCGTTCAGAGCTCTGTAAAATGAATTCTATCACTCACTACAAAAAAAAATTCCCTCTGTAAATTACCCAGCATGCATCTGTAGCTTCATGTTAAAACTGAGTGGGGATGTTCCCTGACTGGCAGGCTTAAACATCACAGTTAAGGGAAGACATGGGTTTAGATAAAAAGCGATTGACAGTGAGTCTATTTGTAAACATTAGTATAGGTTTGACATCAGGGGGTTGCTACGGGGGTTGCTATTCACAAACTTAAACAGTTGGTGAATGATCTATTAACTAGTTATAACGGATAGTTATTCTAAAGTGTTACCTAAATTAGTGTATGTAAAAGTAAAAGAGCATGCTGCTCAGCAAAATACACCAGTGTGAACTATCTGAGCATGCAGGAGCAGACATATTGGCATCACTACAGAACAGAATGGGCCTTAGAATAGCGAGTTTATAGGATGCTGTCCAAAAAAGGTATCTCATGCTGGCAGGGCGGTACCTTTTTATCCAAACGGTACAGCTGCACTGACATTTTATTTTGACAAACAAGACATAGGGATAGGGCCCTATTTTGGGGAAATAGGTGCACCAGCGTGAAGCACAGCCAGTGAATCGGTGTTACAGTATTTACTTTCGTTGGGCGTGTGACTGTGACTACGGTATGTGGATTTGTGTGGATGTGGATCGCCTACCTATTTTCTGAAGTACATGTTCAACGTGAAGTAGTCATTGGTTAGAATGTAACATGGTGGTGCTTCTATTTACAAACACAAGTTACATTTTCTTCATCGTCCATGACTGCTTTTATTTAATTAGTTTTACTTCAACACTCCAAACTCTAACCCTGAGCTTATACCTTTATAAGGTGTTGCTCAGCCATAGGCTGTCAGGCAGAGATTTTTTGTCCATTTGTCCTTTTTTGTCCATGTCCATCCTTAAAGTAATACAATGCAGGTCCACAAATAACGATTTTTAGCAGCCTCTGCTGGTCATTACCGTCACTGCAGGCCGTTCGTTTATTCCTGCGTTACCCAGAATTCCATTTGTTTTCACCGGAAGACGGAAGCGTTTCAAAAAGCGTTCTTTTAATTGTTTTATACTATCTGTGGATCGTTTCTCTTAGCCAGTGGAGCTTTAGTTACCGTGAGCTGTGTTTTCTTTTTCTGTTGTTTTTCGATCTTCAAGTCCTACAATCTCTTAAAAACAGCGTGAGATTCCTTTTTGTTATTAGCGCGGTAGTTCCTGGCCAAACAGGAAACCGGCCGGATGACGTCATTTTCGCGGGAAAGGCTCACCGAGCCACCTTTTCAAAATAAATTATAATAGAAAAGGCTTTCGGGGGTGAAATTCATGGAGTGGGTGTTGTGAAACATTTGCCACTCACAAAAGATATACAATTTAACTTCAGTTTTGTTGAAAAAGTTACCTAGTATTACTTTAAGGCATTTGAGTTGCACAACAATTACACAATAAGCCTACATTTCAACCCACTAACAACTTTGCACAAAAATTGCAGTGCTTTGCTCATTTGAAAATGATGTATACCCTGCTGCGCTTCTCCTCACAAATCTGCAGAGCGAGTCACCGAAACACCAGACGCAGGGAGGCGAGGCAAAACTCACCACTGTGCCTCTGGAAATCATCATTATGCCCATGCTTGCACTGCATGCCTCACACCAGAGTCTAATAACACCCTGTCCAATCGTTAGCTAATAATAGTAAACTACTATATGTACAATGTATGTATGAAGCCCCACAAATCACAATGTAGTGTACAGTAACAAAGCTGCACTATAAAGGAAGAATCTGGGTGCATATTGACATGCTTGTGAACATGTTGACTAGTGAGGCGATGTCTCCTTTGAAAATGGAAATAGCGATCTTAAAAAACTTTGTCTATACGTACAAAAGTACAAGAACAATATTGGTTTAAGTAAGAGATTCACTGGAGAAAACAAACAGGCATACGTGGTCAACTA
This sequence comes from Gymnoscopelus braueri, assembly GCF_963280865.1. NCBI lineage: Eukaryota > Metazoa > Chordata > Actinopteri > Myctophiformes > Myctophidae > Gymnoscopelus > Gymnoscopelus braueri. Next base: position 22,522,882 of record NC_137614.1, read on the forward strand.
CTATCCAACTTTACTCTGCAGTTTCTGTTGATGCTGCGTTTGTTTATGGCCTGTTTCTTGACATGTTATCTTTCAAATATAGAGGATATAACAGTATATTATTGTCCACTGGGGACTGTTGCCCACTGATGTTGCTCTTGGGGAACCCAGACTACTGCTGTTTTCCTAGCTGTTACAGTGCTTAGTCCTGGTACAATAGCTAAATGTTATAATCATCTGGCAGAATAGAAAACCAGTAGATCTCCTATATGTAGATCTTCTATTTTCAATGCGCAACCAAGTATAAATCAGGTTTTAGTAGCAGTGTGTGTGTGTGTGTGTGTGTGTGTGTGTGTGTGTGTGTGTGGGTGTGTTGTATTGATGGAGGTCTGATCTGAGGCCTGTAGACTTGCAGTGACAGGGAACATTAGAGGTATAGTGTTGGATCGATGCTTCTAACTCACTCAGCAACTAAATGAGGCGTGCCTGAAATGAGATGAGGTGTGAGCGCAGGCATGTCTGCGTGTGCATGTATGTGCGTGTGTGTTTTGGACTACGTGTGTGTGTGTATTTTGGACTGTGTGTGTGTGTGTGTGCGTACGTGTGTGTGTGTGTGTGTGTGTGTGTGTGTGTGTGTGTGTGTGTGTGTGTGTGTGTGTGTGTGTGTGTGTGTGTGTGTGTGTGTGTGTGTGTGTGTGTGTGTGTGTGTGTGTGTGTGTGTGTGTGTGTGTGTGTGTGTGAGAGAGACAGAGATGTAGCATGCCACAGCTCTGATCTGAAGGGTGTTAACTCGTTCTCTCTCTCCTCTTTCGTTCCCGCTCTCTCCTGCTCTGTTTCACGCTGTTCTGCCTCTCCTTACCTCCCTCCGTCCCTCTGCCCCACCCATCCATTTTCCACTCCATTCAATCTATCTCTGCCACTTTTCCCTGTCATCAATCCCTCTTTCGTCCTCCTGTCATCCCCCTCTTTTCCTTATTCCGTCCCTCTGTTTCCCGTCTTCTTTCTCTACTTCCTTTCCATCCCTTCACTGCTTCCCTCTCTACCTGTCTCCTCTGCTCTCCTGTCGTCTTCTCCTCGCTGTCTCTCCTCCTCCAGGCTATGGAGTCCAGACTGCACCTCCTGCTGTCACAAGCAGAGGAGGTGACCCGCAGCGTCCAGGAGGAGTTAGAGAAGGAGAGACAGACTCACAGAGAACACTCCCTTAAACTAACACAGGTGGGTTTACACGTTTACTGCACATACACATTGCATGTTATCGCACAAAACACAAAAATGCATGTGGTCTGCCTTCATCAGCAAACACTGAACATCACTGAAGAACGAATGAATTAACCCGGAAATCACTCCGTAGGAAAATAACATTTCATTCACAAAATAAATAATATCCTTAACTAAATTATATCCCTGACAAAAAAAAACATTAGTATTATGTAATGTGTATTGCTAGCTGACCGTATAATTATAACCTGGGCTGCATATGTATTTAAGTATTTTGTTCAAAACGTGTGTGCATCTGTAGCTCCAGGAGGAGCACCAGAAGTCCTTGCTCCGTCGGGACTTCCAGCTCCAGAGCCTGGACCTCCAGGCCCGCCTGCAGCACAGGTTCTGGAGCCAGGAGAGGAGTCTGTTGACCCAGGAGTCTCAACACCTCAAACAGACTCTGCTGCTGCTCAGCCTCAAGCTGCGCTGCTTCCTCAAACAGTGGAGGCTGGGAAGGAAGATGGACACAGCTGGGAAGGATGTACTGGAGGTAAGGGAAGAATCTTTAGGCAGAATATCCTCTTTTGTCAACAAAATTGCTCTCAGGACTCTTTCAGGAGCCCTCATTCAGCCCCTTTTTGACTATGCTTGCACTGCATGCCTCACACCAGAGTCTAAAAACACCCTGTCCAATCGCGAGTTAATAAAAGTAAACTATTATTAGCTAATCTACAAATGTCTTCTAAATCCTAACAGTTTTTTGAAAACACATATGTTGCTATAATCAGTGGTGCTCAAACCTTTTCATGTCAAGGACCCCCACAATTATATGTACGGTGTTTGGCCGCGGACCCCCATCTCAAAATATGTTGTTCCAGGGACCCCTCAGAAGCAAAGATTTGAGTTAAAAAATCTTTAAAAAATAGCAGATCTACAAGCTCATAGCCGCGCTATGAGCTTGTAGATCTGCTATTTTTGAATAGCCAAAGAAATCTAAAAATGACACAGATACTTTCCCGGTCTTAATGGGTTAATGAATGAATGAATGAAAGAAGTAGTGAATGAATGAATGAATGAATGAACAGGGATTGAGGGAGAGACTGATAGGTCATGGTGCTCTGTGATTGGTCCATTAGGTGAATAGCCTGAAAGACCTCTACCTGCTATTGGAGGAGGAGAATCTGACAAGCCCCGCCCACCAGACAGACAAGATGGCCGCTGCAGAGGAGCAGCCACTCAGCCCAACTATCAAGGTAAATAAACACTTGCACCAGTGTATGCAAGCATAGCAGAAAACACACACACACACACACACACACACACACACACACTGACAAACTTATACAACGACATGCGGCAGCAAACATTTTCAAGCTCCAATCAGGAACCCACTCCATGTCAAAAGGACAAAGTGCACAAACACACACACACACACACACACACACACACACACACACACACACACACACACACACACACACATACACATGCATTAACATGCTCCCTGCTACCTTCCACTATAGTCCAGTGCGATGAGCAGTACCCTGGCTGACCTGAGGGTGGCGCTACTGGAGCTGAGTGGGGAGCTACGTCAGGAGAGACAGGGCTCTCAGGAACTCACCCAGCAGTTTGCCAAGGCCAAAGCATCATGGGAAATGGAGAGAACCGAACTCAAGAACATCATCACACAGGTAGGATGGATGGATGGATGGATGGATGGATGGATGGATGGATGGATGGATGGATGGATGGGTGGATGGACGGACCGACGGCAGATGGATGGAAGAATGATTGGTAGTGGTATGCCTGGGTTATGAAACACTCAAGTTGGTAAATCTGTATTTAGTCTTTTAATTTTTATCAACAAAGATTTACCCTTTCACCTTTAAAATGTCCCACAAATCTCTTTTAATGTTTGCATTATCAATAATTTTACAATAGTGTTCATCATTTAAATGGAGGACAGAACACTTCACTCTTGATATAAACTAAAATCTGTATGACAGCAGCAAGATTATTTTCACTGTTGACAAATGGAGAATTAAATGACATATGCTACAATTTACTTACTGAGAGAGACAGAGAGACAGAGAGAGGGATAGTAAGGGGCTGGAGGAGACGCGAGCGCCACGGTGCACGCACACAAATGCCTCATGAATCATGGTCATGATCAGAAAGATTAGGCTCTCTCTTCCTGGTCTGAGATCATTTGTCTTCAGATTGGCTTGGCAGTTCACTTCCCCACCAATGGGAAATGAGAGCACAGCAA
>NC_137614.1:22528829-22531329 GCF_963280865.1 Gymnoscopelus braueri
GTGTTTGTTTATTTGTTTGTTTGTGTAGCCGAGGTGCTCTTGGAAAGGGAAAAACGTTATAAAAAAATGCCAAAGGCCACTTACTGGGGTGGTGGTCTTGGTGCGTCCAAGGCTACTCTTGGTTGGGCGAGAAGGAAAGAAAAGTAGGAAAAGACGGAAAGAAAAACGTGGTGTTTCGGCCAAGGGCCTTCATCAGGGAACTGTTTGCACAGGTGTGCAGTGAATTTGTCGTGGTAGGTGCTTCCGGTTGGGAAAAATATGTGTATTTCCGGTAGTGATGTCAAAATAAAATGATCCGAAACAGTATTAGAAAATATCACATACATCTACATAACACTATGCACTAACATGGACTTAAACATGAACAAAGATATCAGTTTTTTTCCACAGTTTTGTTCATACTCTACTTTAGTCACATTTCCATAACATCCAGGTTATATATCGTCATCATATATTTTTTTCCACCAAACTATATTTAACATCTTTATCAGGGTTAAGATCTGGGTTATATACTAATAAACCTGGCACATGGTCTGTGTATGTAAACAGTGGGGTTGCTGGAGGCGTCCCCTGCCCCAGATAACAGAGACATGAAGGAGGTTCACAGATAGCTTTAACTTTAGCTTTATTGTTCCTGCAGGGAAATGACCTGCAAGGACAAACTTAAACCCAAAGTAACATGCTTAAGAGAGACTAATGCAGAGACAAGACTGGCTTCAAGCTTAGGATAGGATTGGGGTTAGGGTTGTGTTGTGCCTTTCAGTCGGTGTTATACAGTAGCCTACAGTATGTGCTGTGGTGTGGTCCTGCGCTGAGTAGTTGCCATTAATTGTCTTTGTTCGTATGGGATATTTTTGAACAAATGTACAGTACAAAATATAGATTGATGTGAGATTGTTATCAGCTGTGGTGTGTACTGCTGAGTGCTAGTTGTCGTGAATAGCCAAACTATTCTGCACTACACTATAGAACAGACAGACTTGACAATATTTAACTGATAGATCCCTCGACAAGGAAAAGATTCATGAGCTGATGTCCATGACACAAACAGGACAGGACAGGTTCTGGTGTGCATAACGCGGACAGAACAGCATCAAACCTGCCATTTGGTGGCGTTGACAACCTCCCCTGGAGAGGCGACTAGGAAGCATGCTTTCTAGTTTCCTAAACCACCTCAACTGGCTCCTTTCTACAGAAAGGAGCAGCAACTCTACTCAGAGCCCCCCACGGATGACAGAGCTTCTTCACCTTATCCCGAAGGGAGACGCTAGCTACCCTCCTGAGAAAACCCATTTTGGCGATTTCCCGCCGGCTGGACCGTTATTTGCTGAATGTTGTTCCCCTACTCTCTCTCGATCACTATCGTTTTCGAATTAATGCTTAAAATACCCCAATTTCGTCCGCTTGTATCCGGGATCTTGTTCTTAATACACTGTAAAATCTGTGTGTTTACGGTTAGTTTTTATCCATTTATAACTAATTATAATATAATATAATATTATATATATATATTATATAATATAGTATTATAATTAACACTGAGGATTGTACTTTGTAGTTGACAATATTGAGATAAAAGGAGTGTATGGTCAGCGAGCGCTAGCGCTGTATGTAAGTGTTGAGGCAGGTGATCTTTCATGTCTCCATAAAGCCCAGGTCTTTCATTAGAATTCCCTTTCTACTAAACGGCCTGGCACTAAAACTCGTTAAGGAGGTACCGCTCGTTAAGACACGCACAGCATTAAGAATTTCCCCGTCGCCACGGGAGACGGAGGCAGGCGGGGGTGTGAGTTGATACCAGACGGTTCCCTTAGCACCATATAAGGACGCCATGGACTGAGGCAGGCAGAGAGGCATGAGGATTGATGGGGAATGCTTTACTGTGTGTGTGTGTGTGTGTGTGTGTGTGTGTGTGTGTGTGTGTGTGTGTGTGTGTGTGTGTGTGTGTGTGAGAGAGAGAGATATCCCAGTGTGTCACTGTGTGCATGGCGGCTTTTGCATTTGCGGGTGTGTAAAAATAAATGTGATATTTTGATTGATTGCTTGATAGGTTGGTGTATGTGTGTGCGTGTGTACAAGTGTGCGTGCGTGCGTGCGTGCGTATGTGCGTGTGTGCATGTGTCCGTGCGTGTGTGCGTGCTCGTGTGCATGTGTCCGTGTGAGCGTGATTGATGTGTCTGGTAGCTCCAGAGAGGCTCAGACAGAAGGAAAGAGAAAGCAGTCACGCTCAGTCCTCTGTGCTGGATGTCTGACTGCACACCTGATACTTAGACTAGAGGGAGAGGGAGGGGGGTTGTCAAGGACCCCCAAATTGATATGTATTTGGCCGCGGACCCAGCGGCCCCATCTGAAAAGGTTTTGTGACAGGGACCCCCAGAAGAGAAGATTTATGTAAAAAAATAATAATAATCAAGATTATAAAAAATTCTCCAAAAATGTTCTATATTTGTGTAGAATTGCTGGTCAGAAATGTTCTAGCTTGTACATCTGCTATTTTTGA
>NC_137614.1:22536329-22708829 GCF_963280865.1 Gymnoscopelus braueri
TGTGTGTGTGTGTGTGTGTGTGTGTGTGTGTGTGTGTGTGTGTGTGTGTGTGTGTGTGTGTGTGTGTGTGTGTGTGTGTGTGTGTGTGTGTGTGTGTGTGTGTGTGTGTGTGTGTGTGTGTGTGTGTGTGCGTGCGTGCGTGCGTGCGTGCGTCTTGTCTCCTCTGCTGCAGCTCAGCTCAAAGCTTTTTCCAAGAAAAACATAAAGACTTTCAACCTGTCGTCATTATAGGCAATATTCTTCAAAAATAGCATAAATAGCAGACCTACAATGTGACACGTTGAGAGCTTGTGATTAGGCTATTTTCGCTGGTTTTGTGTGTGTGTGTGTGTGTGTGTGTGTGTGTGTGTGTGTGTGTGTGTGTGTGTGTGTGTGTGTCTGTGTGTGTGCATTAGTTTGCATTCACATGTGGGAAATGTGAGAACAAAATCTGAAGTGAAGTGAAGATCGATTAATTTGTCCAGGGATCTTTGAAAATAAATGTTATTAACAAGTAATGTAATCATGAGTTTTTGTCTTCTGTACCCTTCCAGTCCAAAGCAGAGAAGTCATCTGAAGGAGAATCCTTACCGGACACACTCACCAACGGAGCGGCCTCACCAAGGTACCAGTGCTCATTAAACCGTGCGTTGTTGAGCGGAGTCCCTCAGGGCTCTATACTAGTATATTTTCGGTTTTGGCTCTACATTAAATATCTTTGCCGTAAGCTTGTAGATCTGCTATTTTCTGCGAAGGTTTTCCCCAGACTACGGATGCTGGGGTTTAAGTGGGTTAACCTGTTTCTAAACTATTACATTTAAATCTGCAGCAGGTGCACAGAATAACTGGTAAAACGTGAAAATGTAACACACACTGTGACTGTCTAATGTATTTGTGTAATTTCCATTAACACATCCATTGTTCTCTCTCAGTGCTAAGTCCCTAACCTCCGTGTCAGAGCTGGAGAAGTCAGAGGTCAATGGAACCGCCTGTCAGGAAGGAAAAAGTCTGTTTTCAGTCCAGCCTCCTCTCCTGGTTCGCCCAGAGCTGCATGACTTCACCAGGAAGAACTGGACCTACCTGACCAATGAGGTGTGAGATCAAGTCAGATAAGATTAGATTGCAGGCTGTTGCAGTCATACGTGATTCTTCTTACATAAAAATGTATGGACCATTTAAGCGCAAACTAACCGCTCAGCGCCTCGTCACGGGGTTTCCTCAGACACGGTGCTTCCATTGTAAACAATTCAAAACATACGCTGCGCTCTGCGCTTTCAACGATAATTTCTTTCTGAGAAATGTTAAAACATGGAATGGAAATGATACTGGAGAGGAAATTACATGAAAATGTGGATCAATCATATTTTCCCCTTCCCTCCTCTCTGTCTCTCAGACACCAGAGGTTGAGGACAGCAGTAAAACCTGGGACGGCCCGAGCGGCCCGTGCAGCAGCAGAGAGGCCTCAGAACTGGACATGGAGTCAGTCCAGCGTAGCTACACCGCGCCGGACCGCACAGGGATCCGCATCTACTACAGCCCTCCGGCCATGCGACGCATGGAGTCCCAGAGAAGGAGCCAGGGAGCCAGCGCACTGGAGCACACCCAGAACGGCAGCTCCCTTGTGGGGCTGAGCTGCCCAGTCGACGGGGAATTGGTGGGAACAGACGCCTGCGAGGTCCAGCAGCAGCAACAACAACCGCCCTCGTCACCCCTCTCTCCGTACTCTTCCTCATATGAGCAGTGGCTGAGCTCGCTGTCCAAACACCACAGGGAGCTGTTGGAGAGCAGAAGTGCGAGTGTCGTGAGTTCGATTCCCAGCTCGGCCAATGGCGTGGTGGAGGGAATGGCGACCTCCTCGGCGTTCCACGGTCTGGAGATGGGCGAGATCTCAGCCAACCTGAGTGATGACATGAAGGAGATGACCAACTGTGTCCGACAGGCCATCCGCTCCTCCTCCCTGGAGAGGAAATCCAGCAAGGAACCAGGGAGTCAGGTGACTATTTCTTTAATGATTTTTAATTCGTTTATTTTTTTCAAAATGTTTTCTTTTTCCATCACTGTTTTTCAACTATATCCTCTCACCAATTTTTTATTTTTATTTTTATTAGATGTGTGATTTTGATGGATCTCTCTCTCTCTCCCTCTCTCTCTCCTTCTCTCTCTCTCTTTATCTCTCCCTCTCTCTCTCTCTGTCTCTCTCACACCCTCTCTCTTTACCTCTGCCTACTGTACCAGGCGGCGGGCGTAGCGACCAGAGCCACACAGACTGCAGCCCAGTACGTCAGTGTTGGGCTTCAAACCGACAACCTGCCCAGTAGCAGGGGGTTTCACGGCAAAGCCTGGTCTCCTCGGCCCTCGTCAGCGACCACCACCAACTCTCTGGCGTCGGCCCGGTCCCGACAGATCTCCTCCTCACTGGACAAGGTTCACGGCCGCATCGACAGACCCTGCTGTTCGCCTAAATACGGCTCTCCCAAACTACAGCGACGAGTGTCTTCAGGTACTGAGGATTATAATTTACTAGAGTAAACAGGTATACCTGTTGGGAACGCATGAAGAGTTTGGAAGTATGCCTTTTGTGCATGTACAGTACATGTGCATGTATGTGCATATATCATGTACAGTATGTTCCTCTCCTCTCTCCTCAGGCTCCACCTCTAGACTGGATGGAGTCTCGTCCACCTCCAGGGACCGCAGCCTGTGGAACCTCCAGCAGAGGCCCCTAGGTGGAGGCTCTGCCTGGGCGCGCTCCACCACCACCAGGGACAGTCCTGTCCTCAGTGGTCTCAACGATGGCCTCTCCAGCCTCTTCAGTGTGGTTGAACACTCTGGAAGTGTGGAGTCCCTCTGGAGGGGCGACACAGGAGGTAGATTGATTGATTCATTGATTGATTGATTCATTGATTCCTTACTTAACCATTTAAACCCTATACTTCGTTGACCAGGGTCTGCCAGGGCTTATTTTATCCCTCTCCTAGTTTAGAGGGAGCATTCACATGGTTTAGAGGCTAAATCAAATCTCTTCTCTCATTAGCCTCCAGCAGCCAAGGAGCCAGTCCAGCACGGCAGCCTCCGGCCGCAGGCAAACCCTCCGGGGCTCCGGCCTGCGGATCCGAACCCGGATCTAACCGCTATGGAGGCCTGGTTCAGGAGTTCTTCATGAACGTCTGCAGCAGCCGAAGCCAAGGAGGCATCACCCTGCCTGGGGACAGGTCGCCCAGAGACGCCCTTGGCAACCTCGGAGGTCCTCCGGGGGTCCTGGGCGGTCTCGGAGGAATGGACGAACCCAAGCCGGAGTGTGTGTCAGCGGCTGTAGGAGTGGCCGGAGGGCTGGGTGCTATGGCCGGCCTGGGCGGAGGCAGTGACAATGTGACCAGGATTGTTAACAAGCGGTTTATGCGGCACGCAGCCCGGGAGGAGATTGTAGGAGGGAAAGAGACCAGCAGCAGCATGGTAGCAGTAGGGGCTGTGGTGATGGAGGTCAGAGCTGTGGACGCAAACGCTATACAGGTACATGCATTTTATACACACATGTGCATGCATACACTCAGAGAGCCACAAACACACAAGGGATGCAACTGTTAATCAAACTAGTCACATTAATCAATACAATACAATACAATTAAAAAAAAACTATTTTTGTATTTTTTTTTAAATACCAGTAGCAAAAGTATTGTAAAAAAACAATAAGTATAAGCGCACAATGCACATTATGCAATGTGTTGAGTTTGTAGATCAGCTATTTCCACAATTGTTTGCACAACACTGTGTACAACGATAAACTAGGGCTTAATTGTTTAATCAGACTAATCGATTTAGTTGATTATACAAAATCAATAAATAAATATTTGCGGTGATTCATTGATGTATTAAAAATATATATTATATGTATTTTTAAAAAGTGCACTTCTTTGATTAATCAAAAAGGAATTGATAGAATAATCTGTAGGAAAGTAATCGATAGTTAAACCGCCCGGCAGCAAATAGCCGCCTGGTTCTTAAAACGGCCGGGGCCCAAGTCGATTTTGTGAAATAAACGCCCGGGCCACTATTTGGGGAAATACGGTATTCATCTAGAAATATTCACAAATAATATTTGTTCAGCGTGTGTGTGTGCATATATTATATGCATGCACACACACACTGAATTTGAGCATAAAAGCATTACGCACAGAAGCAGTAAATCAAATTGATTAATGATAGTGTACCTACCATTACCTTTAAGGACCCCAACGGAAACAAGTCTGCAAGGACTTTTTTGGTCGGACCTTTTAGACAAAAGTATTATAAATGTAACTGTGTTGTTTTACATTCTTTTGCCTAATAAATGTTTCAATCAATCAATCAAACCATACAGGAGCTCCTAAAATCACAACCAGAAAATAAAGATATATAATACAGTATATCATATTTTATCACATTATAAATGTGGAAACTTAATTTTATATGTGATGTAGCTGATATTCAGTAGAAACATTAATCATCTAACAAAACTGTCCTCCATTTCCTCAGGACGGCACCTGTGATTGTGCGGCTCAGTCCCTCGCCACTTGCTTCGTCCGCCCGTCGAGATCCGCCACGCGCCATTCGCTGGGCCAGTGCAAGCACCGCCCACAAGAGTCTCCCGCAGCAACTGAGGAAAGAATGGATGCCTGCAATGAGTGACGGCGCATCTACTGCCATACGCACAACAAAACACACACTCACACACACACACAATGCGTACACTGTAAAATCCTCAGTGTTAATTTAACACTCAAAGTGTACAAATGTATACTCTCCCAATTAAATCAAGGCTGAGGATTTTTCTGCGTACAGAGTTCACTACTGCCATGGCAAGTTAACACATGTCAACTAAACAACAGTGTTGGGGGTAACGCATTAAGCCTCAGTTATACTTAGTTGCGTGCTGGTGTCGTGCTCAGTAAATAGCAGATCTACAAGCTCACAACGTGTAACAAATGTGACACGTTGTGAGATTGTATATCTGCTCTTTACGCCATGCAACACCAGCATACAACTAGTAAGTAATGCATTACGTAAAATCATGTTACTTTCACAAGTGGTAAAGTAATACTACAATTACTATGGCAAGTAACGCATTACTTTCAGAAACGGTTATTTATAGTTGTTTTTTTAAGCTTCTAAATCATGCACACTGTTAATGACAATGCAGTCTGTCCATTCTCTATTGAGACTTTTATAAATTTTTCTAAATGTATACCCTGCACTGGAAGAGGACGCTGCGGCTTCTCAGTTGTTTGTGTTTCATCATGACATTTACATTTTGTTTGCTAAAATAGCATTTGAATACCAATACCATTATTCCATTTAGCCCCCCCCCTCTTCCGTTTCATATTATGCCTAGACATTTTGCACTTCATTTGAGGGTGTTTTGCTAAAGTAATGTGTTATATTATAACGCATTACTTAGTATTGTAATGTAACATTACTTACTTTTCATATTACTTTTAATTGAAAGTAACTTCCCCAACACTGCAAAAAAACAACAACTAAAAAACATTTACATGTGTACTGCCTTCCACAAAGACACATAAAGACATACACATTAGGCACACTAGATGCACTCCTGGCATGTACATACAAACCTGCAAACTACTGCACAAGCACACTGCCACTCTGCCACACCAACACATACACATACAACCCCCACAAACACAGCTAGCCAGTGGCTGTTTTAGTGTGTGCGCTGCCCTGGGCGAGCCTCCCCATTTGAAGGATTTTACTAATAGCATTAGTACTGTACAAAGTTAGAGGTTTACTATTTGATAGATTTGGGCGTCCAGTGGGGAGACCAGATGTGTCGAACGTTGCCCCTCCCCATCTCGCTGACGGGGCGACATTCCCAGCCAGTAGCCTTCCCAGCTCACAAACTAGAGGTACGACGCCAACTCCTACTGGGTTAATTGACCCACAAGGTGACATGATATCAATGATGTGATGTGCAAATGAGCGACAGAAAGCTGATTGTAAAAAATGTCACTTCCAAATTTGTTTTATGTGGGCGCCCTGTGCAAGATGCTCCCCTGGGAGGCTGCCCCATGTCACCAGTATCTAAATCTGCCACTGCAGCTAGCACACTGTACATACTGCCTCACAGGCTCACTGCCACTCATAAACGCACGCACACGCACGCACGCACACACACACACACACACACACACGCTCACACGCGCATACACACACACACACACACACACACACACACACACACTTGGACCTAAGCCGGGACAGACCATTCTAATGCCAAGGACGGGGAGGACTGAAGACACCCCCTTAACAAGAGTTCTGCTTGGAATGACCCAAACCGTCACAAAACTACCAGCAGAACAGCTCAAAAACTATGTAACATGCCTACATGCATTTACCTATCTATCACACACACACACACACACACACACACACACACACACACACACACACACACACACACACACACACACACACACACACACACACACACACACACACACACACAGTGCTAAACAACAACTCTATGAACGTGGGACAGTCTTACAAGCAGAAGTATGATGTCAGGACTGGACCTTCAACAAAATCTTAATACAACTCTGTCTATTCATGTTCAGATCACTATATATTTTTTTCCCTCCATGGAGAGGACATCAGTTTGCAGTGAAGTGGCAACAACTCATATAGATGGCTTTGGACAACTTTGTTCAGAATCTACCGTCACGATGTCATGTTGTCAACACTGTAATCTGTTGGCAGCCATCTTGGATTCGCACATGGACACAGGAAGGAAGGAAAATAAAAAGCTTCATCAAGGAAGGGGAGGAGGGCACAGATCTGAGGCACAACAGCTGGTTTGCCTATTTAAATGAATGTCCGTTTGAATATGCAAACTAATATTAATATGCTTTGAAAGTATGTAATTCTTCTTACACTGTAAAATCTGCAGTGATAATTTATCCATGTTTAACTGAGAGTGTACACAACTCTCAGAGTTAAATTAACATAATTTGAATGTGTACTTTGTGACTTGTAAGCTAAGTGGACAAGTGCTCACCCCAGAAGAGTCCTTTGAATTCTATTAGCACCTTTTTTTTCTGTCACTCGTAGGAAATTGACCAGTTGTGTGGCTCTCGATCTGAACAACAACAGAGATGGAGTCGCCCACTGATCGTTAAACTGTGTCATACAAACAAGGAATGACGGGAAGTGTCATTTTGAAGCGTTGATGGTTGCAGTCATAGATTCTAGACATTTAGCTGATGCATGCATCCAGAACAACAGTTGGGGGCTCATTGTCTTGCTCAAGGACACTTATACAATTGCTGTCAACCCTTCAACTGCAATAGTTGTCAGACATCAGGATGGTCTCTCTAGTTACTAGAACACCAATGGACTCTCACACGTCTCTATTGACAGCTGTCTCCAACTTATGTAACAACAGATAAAGTGCAACTTTCACTGAATGTTGAATATTTCTACATCTGTCATCCTTATGGGACCACAGACAAGAAAACTCAAGGATTATTGGACTATGTTTCCCAGCCTGACACAGACTATTGGACTACATATGGATTTTGGACTACTAAGACTCTAATTATGAACAGGCCAGCTGCCATTGTTTGCTGTTTGGTATCCATAGCTTTTTATCACATTGTACATTCTAAACCATTCATTCTTCTAAAGAAAGGGATAACATCACGTTATCCTGTTTGGCCTGAGAACCTACTTCACATGGAAATCTTAATCTTTCATTTCTCAATCTTAATTACAGATTGTTTTTCTCCTCCAGTGGAGATTTGGAGGTTTCAAGTTGTTAAGCGTAAATAATAAGTATTTGCTAATCAAGCCCCTTTTTGTTTCAAATAATTAAATCATAGTATGTAAAGATGATGTAAAGAAAGTTGACTGATCAAGTATTTACCAGATGACCTGTACCATGAATTAATGGCTATGTCTTTAACTTATAAGTCAAAGACATATCCCTCTGTCCTACAATGCTTGCATGTGTGCGTGCGTGCGTGCGTGTGTGTGTGTGTGTGCAAGAGCTCACTCACATGCATACGTGCATGCATTATTGTGAATATTTGCCACAGGCATGATTTCATACATCCTAGCATTCCCAGAATTCTAGAATGCCGGTGCAGCATTCCAAGGACCAGTGAAGGTGATGATTCTAGAACAGTGACCTGAATGCAGCACAGTGCACATTGCGCGTGCTGTACCAGCCCGTACACATGTCTACAAAATGCAGTTATATCTACTTTAAACAGGACGACCTCGTCCCTTGTAATATATTTATAGCGAGATCCTACCCCTTAGTACAAAGGTGTCGCGTGCAAGTCATTTTCAAGGCGCGATGGTGTATAAATTAAAGCATAAGTCTAAGAAAAAAAATCTAAACAAGCATGTCAGTGTTAATAACCCCTACGTGCAGCAAGCCTCAGTCAATCCCAAGAGTCTTGTTAGTAAACTGAAGGTCCAGAAGAGGTTCCATAAATTGAAGTAGAGGAGATATCGGCCTCCTCTGCTACCAACCCCCCCCCCGCCCCCCGTGTCTCTTTGCTCTCTCTCGCTCTAATCAGCTGTCAAGTCATTTCAACCATCAAAGTGCCTGTCCGACAGTGTATTTAGTCAGCTCCCCGACTGGCCTTTATTTAATGGTTGGGATTGTGTTGTTTCTTTCTCTTCTGTACATTGATTTAGATCTTTTATCAGGCAATAAATGAAGTAATGTAGCTTACCACACAGGGAGGGAGGGAGGGGCATAATGGTTTAATGGTGGTCCTCAACTGGTCTCAAACTGGCTTCTGCATTATCGCTATCGAATTAGGATCCATTTAATTACCGTAATAATAGTTTTCTGGGAGGCAGGATGGGGAGTTACAAATGACCCAGACAGAACTGGTCAGTTATTTTGCTAAAGTCTCCCTTGCCGCAAGACAAAGGAGCCAGTTTGGGTTCGCTGGGTTGAGATTAGCAAGATTATTGCTAAAGTTGTCCATGACGATCCTTTCAAAACATCTTGAAGACCCACTTCTCTCACCCGACTCACTGGTTGGGGAAACCCTTGTTTACAGTAGTGTATATTTTCCTTTTGATACCAATGGGTATTATATTTCCACAAAGTAAATTATTTTTGTTCAGTTTAGTTTTTACATGTTTTTTTTTGTTTCTTTTTTTTTTAGATAGTAGCTATTCTAATCTACTCTCATGGTGCTAGTTACTGTACATGGTGCAGTGTGTTCAGCTAGCTGCTCCCAACAAGGCATTCTAATCCCCTCGTATTCTCTTTTAAAACCGCTCTCCTTTCTTTTTCCCTCTCTCTCGATCTTCTCCCTCTCTTCAGTCAACCATGCTCTTTCTCTCATCTCATCTTTCTCTCTCATCTTTCTTTCTCATTATTTTTTATACAGCAGTCTCTAGTGTATTTCTCTGTCTCAGCATAGCTTCTGATGACTCGCCAGTTTAAAATAGGGCATTACAGTAATGCGGCCTGTATTTAAATAGAATAGCTGGGTAAACCCACAGTCTAATAGCGACTGGTCTGTATCATATCCAGCCCTCAGTGCTGCTCAGCAGCCATGCTGTGGTTCATCGGTGGCCAGTGTTTTGTCTGTAGGCGTTCAGTGCAACAGTGGGAACTTGATCCTCACTGCTGGGGAAAATGGGGAATTAAAATAATTTAAAGTAATTTCCTTCAAAACAAAAATGTCCTCCACTTTAACCCAGCATCCCACTGGGCATGTCATTCATTATATAGGCGAATATTTCTGGTTTACAAGCTCACAATGTGTGAGCTTGTAGTCAATGTTCGAAACTATTTTGACAAATATTGAAACTAGGGCTTAAATGGTTAATACTTGTATATCAGGTCTACAGTATGCTTATTGTTCCTACTGCACTGGTAATATTTAGAAGTACAGCTCTCCTGACACATACAGACAGTGGCTGTCTCACCACATGCAGGCTAGAATAGTAGTATATCCGGACACAACCACAGACTAATAGTGCCAATCATTTGTCCGTCTCTCTTGCCGCAGGCTATAGACCGTCTGACCAGTCACATGCTGCTGTTACAGTACATTATGATACTAGGCTGAGCAGCTATTTTGGTCCACACAAGTCAAGTAATCTTGGATTTGGTCCCTAAAAACATTTTTTTTAGATGATAATTTAACTTGTTTCTAACTTCTGGAAACTGGTGATGCACCTTTTCATGTCATGTCATGTTTAAAGATAATTCTTAAAATAGAATTTGGATAACAACAGAGAGATTGTAATTGCATGACTTATTTAAATTGTGTCTATGTTGGTGAGCCACCGATCCCACAAACTAGCATGAACTAGCATAAATAATAACAGTAAGATTTACAGTGTGCCGCCAGCGCTTGTTTTCCTAAAGCTGTGGCAAGTTACTCTGATCATACGTACATTAGCTCTTCATCCAACTGGCTTTTAATAGACAACGGCTATTTTAGACCCAAGATACTTTTGACTGTCAGTATAAAGCTTTTGTGAAAATTCATGATTCGAATCACAACTATTTAACGGGGATGAAGTGAACATACCCTTCCTCCCTTCCTACAGGGCTAGTTGTTGCTATTCAGTTAACCTGCCCTCTTCTACCTCCTATTATCTCCATATGATCGACACATTCAGATAGAAGTTAGGAAATTGCATTAAAGATATTTAGTATTGCGTTTTTCATCATAATGTCCTCATGTTTCTGATCTGTGTGCCAGGGCCTCAGTCCTTTTGGCATTTACTACACAGTATTGTTAATGAGAAAGTCACTCCAGTGCCTTTCCTCAACAAAGATGTCCTGGTTGAACTGTAACTTTTATGACTCTAAATGGCATATTGACCATATTATCAACTTAGTATAATGATACCAGCTTTCAGATGTTCCACTGTTCCTCAGACCTTCCTAGTCTCTGTCCTGTGAAGTTTTTTTCTGCATTCAACTGTAAGTGAGCTAAACCTGATTTTAAGTACAACCGTAAGTTGCAAACCAGCAGCATGCCTCTTCAACAGAACTGCCTTTTATAGCTACAAACACAATGACCAACATTCCACGTTAAATGTATCATATTAAGGCCACTTTTCACTTTCATCAGCAAGTCATTTGGTTCGTTTTTACATTACTGACCAATATAACTAAGTAGTACATTACTACATCATCTCAATGCATCTCTCCATTATAGTCTTAGACTATATACGAAGTAATAATCAGATCAATTCAGATTCTGAGTAATCTGATTACATGTTTCGACTAATTGTCTTTAGCTTAGATGTGTGGTTGACTACAGTAGTTACATAAATTAAAAGGGAATGGTGTTTCATGTCTTGTTTATACTTAGGTTTTGTTTTTACTGAATTGCTCAGCAGTGACAAAATGCTCTACTTTGTGATGACCAAACCATTTTACATTGTGGGTCAGTTGCCTCCAATTTAAGGTTATGGGTTTAATACGTTTCGGTTTGCTATCGTGACTAGACAGGCAGCCCTAATCTAAAATTCCTGGGACTGATGTTGGAATTATATTGAATGATTAGATAACCTTGAATTGCTATTCGCTACTTATTTCCACTTGTCACGTCTACATTTCAAATTGTGTTTTGCTGTTCCAGGTTGGAGACACAAGCCAATCACCACCTTTGCGGGCGGGGCTAAAGTTGCTGATGTTACTGATTTGAAAGTTGAAAGAAAATAAGTAGCGAATATCGATTCAAGGATCTGGAACAAGGCTAGCCGGATGCATCAGTCTAGTAATCATTAATCAGAGAAAATAAAATCCATCCCTGAACAAGACGCACAGAAAATGGGTAATGGGAATGCAGACTGAATAGTGTCCTGGTTTTTGGAATATTGTCAATTTGTGAGACAATGAGGCCTCCCTTCCATAGGAGGCTGTAGCGGTACAACAGTTCTCCAACAGTGTAAATGCTGTACATTAATCATGAATTTCCCTGATTACAAAATTTAATATTTAAGGGTTTCCTTTTTTTCCCCTTTTTTCTCAGCACTGAAGAACACAGTCTTTGGTCTTTTGAGTGTTGAATTAAAGATGAGGTCAAGTTGTGAGGTCATCTTGGGTGTCCCATTTTGTCTCCACCTCTCAAGACTTTTTGGCCTGTCAATCAGGCGTCAAGTTTGCTCCTCCCCCTCAGGTAACTAGTTGTAGGCATTGAAGCCTCGACAGAACAGTTTTACATGTCGCACGGCACAACTAACCAATTCAAGTTCTTACGGGTTGCATGGCAAAAATAGCCATAGATTGAGTCTGACTGTTTCCAATAGTTCTGTAAGTCTGTTAGCAGTCAACATGGACTAACAAAATAAAACCACTGTACTCCATCAGTCTTTTAAACTCTTACAGTACATGTTCCCAGACCATCCACATTCATTGTACCCGTGTAATCCTAGAACTACATGACATAACAATATTACCTAAAGACTGCTTGTATATTTGCTTTATACAATATACTCTTGTCTCTTTTTAAATCACGCTTGACTCTTGAGTAAAAGGAGAATGCGATGAAAGACAGAAAATGAAATGTAAATGTAAAATTAAATAAAGAACCATTCCCTCTTATTGTAGCGCAAAAAGAAAAACATAGAGCAGCCTTTGTACTCTTTCTATCACTCCTTTTGCTTCTCTGAGAAAAGCTGAATGTCAACAGTCGATCCACATAAGGACGCTGTCGAGGTATGTAGCTTTCCCTTTATAGAAAAAAAACATGAAGATTGCTTCTTTACATAGATGCATTTTTTAAATGAAAACAAAATAAAACACATGAAAGTACAGGATTTGGGGTGGGGTGGGGATTAAGATTTGTTCCGAGTGTCTTTTTAAAGGGGTGAAGGGGGTTTTAAGGGTTGGGTTGTTGTATTTTTTCTCAACCATGTAGCTTGTAAAATGAAATATTGTCATTGCCTCCTGTTTGTCATAGAATTCACAAATAAATGTTTGTTGAAAAGGAATGCATCGTGTTTTCTCCTTAATTATAGCTGTGTTTGACCGGAAATGGTTTGTCTCGAAGATTATTTTTGTTTCTCACTGTCCGATTACACATAGCCTGGGTTTCTGCTAATAAGGCTTAAAAGGGCCATTAATCTGTAGTTTGATATTTAAAGAACATGCTCTATTAACGCTGTCATTGTTAGGGTTTATATCATAAAGGGACAACCACTAAAAATATACACACGACTGTGAAAATACTTTGGATTAAACATGTTCACTGACCGACATGATGTCATAGAAGTGGAACTGATATGAGGGGTCAGTGGGTTTCAGTAGGAGCCAATCCCCTTTTGGTTCCACTCCCTTCCTACGTCAACATCTGGGAGTCTCACTATAGGTCAGATGATGTGTTTCTTCTGCTCATGTCTGTTCTCTTGCTCTCCATTTGTTTAACCCACTGTTTCTTAAAGGTCTTTTTTAAAGGTCTTGTTTCTGAATCAACCCCGCCTCTCTCTTCATTTCGAACAAAAACAACTGTGAACCAGGCAGGCGCCGCCGGCCGGCTGTCTGTTGGACAGACAGGAAATGATCTCACTCAAGTGACATTTGAAAAGAAAGTAAACTTCCTGTTTGGGTAGCACTGACACCTCAGAAGGGTGAATAAAACTGTGTGTGTGTGTGTGTGTGTGTGTGTGTGTGTGTGTGTGTGTGTGTGCGTGCCATGCATGCATATGTGAGTGCGTGCGTGCTTGCATATGTGCGTGCGTGTGTGTTTATTTAAAGGGGTAGTAGTTCACCGCCAAAATAACTTTTTTTTCCCTATCAGTTACTCATCCCATGAAGCCTATAAATTCATGGAGATTTGTTTTGTTTTCGTCGCATTCCTGATGCAATATTCCAATATTTGCCGAATTGAAGTAAATAGGAGGCCAAGCTTAACAAGAGCAATACTGTATTTAAAGACGATTGCGTCTTGCATTCTCACTTCTCACAGAGAAAATGAGAGAGGGAGGGAAAGAGAGAAAGAGTGAGAGTCATGAGAGAGAGAGAGAGAGAGAGAGAGAGAGAGAGAGAGAGAGAGAGAGAGAGAGAGAGAGAGAGAGAGAGAGAGAGATTTTACCCACCGCACAAACCTGATGACAGGAGGACAACAGGGTTATACCCACATTTTTAGTAAAGTGCATGAGCCAAGTGCCTTTAATTATTTTGGGGGAATGACCCATCATGTTCATCTTATGTCTGGGTAGCTCAGTTGGAAGAGCTCAGCCTC
Organism: Gymnoscopelus braueri; assembly: GCF_963280865.1. NCBI lineage: Eukaryota > Metazoa > Chordata > Actinopteri > Myctophiformes > Myctophidae > Gymnoscopelus > Gymnoscopelus braueri. The sequence continues at coordinate 22,550,537 of NC_137614.1, forward strand.
TGAACAATAAGGTCATGTGTTCGAATCCTGGAAAAGCAATCTGGCTCCCTGGGGTCTAGTGATGTTACAGGGATAGATAGACTCCTGTGTTCTTGGCTGTTGCTGATAGTAAGCCCACTTCTAAAATGCATGAGCCAAATGCCTTTAATTAATTTGGGGGAATGACCCATCATGTTGATGGAATGTAAATATACAAACTTAGTGTGCGTGGGTAGCTCAGTCAGAAGAGCTCTTGACTTCAGACTACAAGGTCATGGGATCGAAACTTAGCACAGGAAACTCTCCACTGGAGAGATCTGTCCTCAGTAAGGTGAAATTCTAGTTTTAAGTATAGGATTAGTAACCTGCCAAAGTTTGTACTTTTTTCCCAAAATAATGAACCCTCATAATGAACCCTGATCATGAGTGGATGTATTTGCAGACTCAATCATTCTGTCAAGGTGAGAGGTGTTAAGTTCAAACATCTACATTACCAGAAATGCCTGGTGGTGCAAGAGAAAAGCTGAGGTTCCTCAAGTAGAAATGTGTGGATTTGAATCTTGGTCCCGGTGAATATTTATTTTTGGAAAATATTATATTGCACATTATAATAATTATTTATATATAATTATATATATATATAATAATAGGCGATGCATATGCAGGTAGGTTATATTAGGTAGGTTTTATTGTGGTCTTGTTTTCCCAGACTCTCACAAAATATGGCAATACTGACTTCCGAGTCCATACAACAACGCCGATACGCCGTTCATACGACGTCTATACGACGTCCAAGTCAGACCTCCGTAACCACCAAAAAACCCAAAACCAACCAGACATCTTATACAACGCCGATACGCCGTCCATACGACGTTTACACGAAGTCCAGGTCAGACCTCAGTAGTAAGTGGTCTCATGTTGTTGCCACGACACCTGCTGGCTGAAAAAAGTCAATGAAGGGCTTTATAAACGGCACTGACAACATCATTATTCATGATGGCATATTTGTATTGATGCATTCCAAAATAATGACCCAATGAACCCTGATCATGAGTGGATGTATAGCAGATTCAGTCATTCTGTCAAAGTGAGAGGTGTTAACTTCAAACATCTATTTTTACGTATGGTCCAGTATATTATTAATTCATATCAGTCACTGTATTCCAGTGGGGAAAGGCAGCCTACTGTAAGTCTTAAACAAAATATATAAAACATAACCCGAACCCTCAACAGTGGGATAAAATCAATATGGTAATGTCTTATGCAAATGAGCCATGCGGTCGAATGTAAACAAGTCGCTAGTGCAGTCTGGATCTGTCATGACCATCATGGATGAACTTCAACCTGGTGTTTGCACTTTCTCCATTTTTGACCCGTTCATTCATCTACAAAAACGTTTCAAATATAAAGTTTTTGACCCTGGCGAGGGTGGGAGTTCAAATTATGATTTCTGCTTTTAGTGTGGCTGCTCTATCCATAGCTCAGTCGGTAGAGCTCTTGACTTCTTCCGACCACAAGATCATGGGATCGAATCCCAGCACAGGAACCTTGACGTCTGAGCAATCTGGCCCCCACAGGTCTACTATCTTTTTTCGCCTTTAACATAAAGGTTGCTGGACAATATATAGAGGATGACATGCATAATTTATTAAATAATATAAAGGTAATATCAAATACATTGTAAAAAATTAGAGACATGACGCTTTATTAGCAAGACAGTCTTTTATTATATTATTCCTCATTTTGCTGGTTTCCCCTGAAATCTCGCCTGCCCTAAATGTAATTCCTGGGAACGCCACTGTTCCATGAGCTTCTGCAGTGCTGCTGTTCAGCCACAGAGAAGAACGCTGCACTGGTTTTGGGCTCCATGATTGGTCAAGTTCAAGGATTCTGTTCAAGGATCGACTTTCATGGTCTTTTATAGGAATATGTGAAGCCTGGCTTTACCATCCTGGCTTGACACGGTCTAGCTCGACAAAGTCGCTCCTTTTCAGCCTGGCTTGGCGTTCATGGAACCGAATAAACCAGGCTGTACGGACCAGACTTTGTCAAACCTGCATTTGACTTAAATCCAGGCTTATTTAATTCTCCTTTCGTGCAATAGGCCCCGGGTTGCCTTCCACCTCACCTGCAGCAACCTCTACCAACAAACACATGCATGGTTGCAAAAGGGAGAAATCTCCCCTCAAGGCGATTCCCCTTTGCTATGCAAAACCCTTCTCCATCGACCTCTTCCACCGTTGTCTGCTCTCATTCTTGTTCTGCTCACATCCTGTTCATTCACTGTTTGTTTTTTCATCAATTACCTCTCTCTCTCTCTCTCTCTCTCTCTCTCTCTCTCTCTCTCTCTCTCTCTCTCTCTCTCTCTCTCTCTTTCTCTCTCCAAGGGGCATTTACATATAAACAAGCAAAGATTTGGCTGTGCAGTATTCCTCAGGGCTAGTGCCATGGATTTACATCTGTAGGCATATAATTGGGTTCAAATCCCTCAGGCAGGTTAAACTATGATGTACTGTAGATACAACATAGTGCTGGGTTCAATTCCCATTTGATTCAAAGGGCATGCTGGATCTATGCTCTAGTTCTGAAATGGCTCCCATGTGGATCTCAGACTTCATGTGGAAAAATCGCCCAAGAGCGATCCACTATACTAGGCAAGCGAGTGGCCACGTGGAGCAGCTGATGGCCAGGATGGAGGAGTCTACACTCACACAGAGTTAAAGCCCTGTGTGTTTCAATATGAATCATGATACAACAAAGACTGGTAGTCTTAAGTTAAAAGTTACACTATGTAACTTTCCTGTTCTAACTTCTACCCCAGATTTGAACCTGGGTCTCTCTAGCATAAGTTCTGATTTTTTTTACCAGGAGGCTTGCCCAGGGGAGAAATTTAATTTGTGTCAGACCAGAAACAGGGTTGTGTCACACAGGATCTAAAGGCCCGATAGTATAAGTTATATTGCAACATAACATAACATTTATTCACAAGTTACATAATACAGCTTTAACTGGTTAAACTGTTACCTTTTTTAATTATGGCTAATTCAATCATGAGCCAGTCAATAATATCAACCCATCATAGAAAGTTTGTATTTTTGTGTATCTTATAAATGAGATACAAAAAACTGAGGAAATAATATGTCTGAATTAGAATGAATTTATTTGAGGCTAATTGTACTCAAAATTGTGTGATGTTTGGACCAAATCTGAAGTAATATAAATAATTAATATTATTTGGCCCTGGTGGGCCGAAGGGAAATATTTGGGGTAAAGGTTCTGCTCTGGCCTCCAGGGAGAGTGTGTGCACAGTTTGGTGCACAGATAGGTCCAACGGTGCTGGAGATCGGACGGACGGACACACACACAGACAGACAGACAGACAGACAGGGGCGAAAACATAGTGTCCAGCTACAGCCTTCGGCCTGGCGGAGACAATAACAAAATAATTATTAAGTAACCAACATATCTGCATAGTATAACTACTGTAGCATCTTTCAGTGCATGTCCAAGTAGAACAGTGATTATACCTCACTGTGTGTGGACCCCCAAATCATTGGCTTTAATGATAATATAACGTCATGGAAGTCATGTTCCAAAAAATATGTCATGATATATTTTCTTTAAAACCGTGAAGAATGTGTTGTCAATGTGATACAAATAAATAGGAACTTAACCACTTAAACCCCATATGGTTGAGCGGAGTCCCTCAGGGCTATTTTCAGTGAAAGCTTTCTCCACAATACGGATGCTGGGGTTTAACCACTTAAACCCCATATGGGTAACTGGAGTCCCTCAGGGCTCAATACTAGTGTATTTTTTGTTTTCTGTTATTGTGGGGAAAGCTTTCGCCGAAAACAGCTGATCGACAAGCTCAAAACGCGTCGTGTTGTGAGCTTGTCGATCGGCTATTTTCAGCGAACTGTGTTGATCGATCGTTAAATTAAAATAAACATGCTCTGAGAACGCAATGATTGGCTGCTCTGTTAAGGGGTCAGATGGGTGGGCCGCGGATGCTTTCAAGACTTTCAAGTGGGCCCTGAACCAGAAAAGGTTGGGAACCACTGAAGTAGAGTTTATAGATCTACAATGAGGTCAGGAGCTTTGGATGCCATGTTAACTGCACCGTCAGACAGTTAGAAGGCACTGAGGTTAAAGATATGGATCTGTGCTTGTGTTATGTGTGTGTGTTTGTGTGTGTGTGTGTGTGTGTGTGTGTGTGTGTGTGTGTGTGTGTGTGTGTGTGTGTGTGTGTGTGTGTGTGTGTGTGTGTGTGTGTGTGTGTGTGTGTGTGTGTGTGTGTGTCACCACCAATCAAAACAGGTATAGAAGATGGGTCAATCTTACGGAAGGCATGGCAGAACTCCTATCTCAAAACGAACCCATTTGTATTACTCTCTCTCTCTCTTCTCCCCTGTCTGTCTCTCCATCTCTGTGAAGATAAGAGAGAGAGGGGGGGAGTGGGTGAGAAATTGATTGAGAGAAAACATGGGAGAAACTAAATCGTGAAAGCAGAGGAGAGAAGGAGAAAGAGAGAGAAAATGAGAGAGAGAGAGAGAGAGAGAGAGAGAGAGAGAGAGAGAGAGAGAGAGGGAGGGAGGGAGGGAGGGAGTGTTCAACATTGATTCAGGTTAATGAACATAGATTGAAGGCCACCAGATCCCAGAGACCATAATAGCTAGCCTGACTGGGAGAAAAATGTCCAGCTCAGCATCACTCTGCCTATCACACACACACACACACACACACACACACACACACACACACACACACACACACACACACACACACACACACACACACACACACACACACACACACACACATGTCTTCTGTGGTTCCTGTCACAGACAAGGACACAATCCCCAGCTTACTACCTGTGAACACTGCCAATTGTGTTCATTGAAGCGTCCAGCTATAAGAGAGGAACTGCCGTCAGGAATCAAGCCGGATCTCTACAGTGGTGGCTAAGTGATTTACCTCTATACCACCCAGATACGTATTTGTATAACCATTTTGTTCTCTGTTAATGTGAAACTCATTGAGTGCTTTTTTTTTACTCCGTATGAAATCTGATATACAAATAAAATTAACTTGACTTGACTTGACACACACACACACACACACACACACACACACACACACACACACACACACACACACACACACACACACACACACACACACACACACACACACACACACACACACACACACACACACACACACACACACACACGCACTAGTATGCAGTCACACACACTTTATTTGTGTGTGCGTGTGTACAACATGAACAGGGGTCTCTAGTCTAGGGGACATACCACTCACTCACCGCCCCCCCCCCCTTCTCTCTTTCTGTCTCTCTCGGTCAGAGAGTGACACACTGAAAACCTCTCTATACTTTAAATGTTTAACATGGTGCCTGTATTTATGTAAAGTTAATGTGAGGAATCCTGTATAAATAGAAAGGTACTGCAGGTGCTGCTTCTAGATAGAGATGGGGGTAGAGTGTGCATCATGTGGAAAAGAAAGAAATACAGAGATGGATAGTCAATTAATGGGGGGACTAGTGACAAAGAGATCAAAATAAGAGAGAGAGAGAGAGAGAGAGAGAGAGAGAGAGAGAGAGAGAGAGAGAGAGAGAGAGAGAGAGAGAGAGAGAGAGAGAGAGAGAGAGAGAGAGAGAGAGAGTAAAGATGACCAGATACAGCAATGTTCTGTAAGAGGTCTTCTTCCAGTTGGTCTTAATGTTTAATTCATGTACTCCAACCCACCCACACTGACAGCCAGACCCAACCTGAGAAAGATGTTTCATTATTAAGATGAGCCACAGACAGACGGCATCCACATGAAAGATAGAAATTCTTTCATGATATCGTAACAACACCCAGCAAGTCTCTCTGGCACTATGGGCTAAACAGCCACAATGTAGAATGTATAGAGATTATTGGTTCCAGCACCACTATTGGAAGTGTTCAAGTTGAGTTTGGAAGATAAACACACAAAAGACAAATCCTTAGAAAGTAGCAGTAAGTTGTGAAGAGCAAGCTTAGCTGAGCAGATTTCTTTATCTTTTTTGAGATGTATACTAACCCAGCAAGCACAATGACGTCATGATGACGTTATGATGACGCCCGGTCATCACCCCGGTGACGTTCAGGACTAGGCCAGATCACAGCCCATATGGGGATGATCTTTACGTCATTTACAGGACGTCATCACCGGGACATCATATGGACATTTGAACAGCAATTTTGGGTGATGAGAAATGTGTTTAGATGACGTCCTGGAAGTGACGTTTTTGTGGTCAGGATTAATTTTGGTTGAAATCAGGTGATATTCTGGGCCAGATCTGACTTGTCTTGGTTTGACTTGATCTAGCCCCAATCGAGACGTCACTGATTGGTCCGGGTCCTGACTGTGCTTGCTGGGAATGCTATGAGTATGATAAGTATACAGTTTCCTTTTTATAGCATAGTATGCTATTCTATTTCTTGGAAGACATAGAGTATTGACAAACCTTCTGACAACATAGTATAATATTACCTTTTTACATACAGGAGTATAATATTTTGTTTTCTATAGTATGAATTTGAAGGTATAATATAGAATATTAATGACCACGCACGCACACACACGCGCACACACGCGCACACACACACACACACACACACACTTTTTTTATTTATTTATTGCCAAATTGGTCATGTGACATGATACTGACCATGATACTGACAAGTAAGACGCGCGAACGCTGGAAGCGAACACAGATTGACTGTGGCTGCTATATTTCAACCACACTGTAGTAGTGCACTCTGGCGCACTCAGGCGGCTGTATACAGGCAGTGCAGCTGCAGGCATTTCAGCACGGAGTTTCGAGTCACATGGGGGCGCGAGCCAATGAAACGTGAACACAGACGGACAGAGACACACACACACAACCCAAGCACGGTGACATAGGGTGCGTTCGGATATTGCGCACCGGAGCGCACTCGCCTATTAGTTTGTATTGGCCAGTGCGCTCAGTGCTGTATTTCCGAACGCACCCATAGTAAGCTCCACTTGGTCAGAGGCGCCGCGCCTCCTTCCGCGTTCGCAACCATGATACTGATGATTAAATAAGAAAAATAGGTTGCGCATCAACAATGGGTTTTCTCAGTGGAGTGCTAGAGACAAATCCAGTATACAGATATCAAAAGTAGTCTGATGAAGCCTTCATCAGAGGCTCATAGTCAAAACGCGTAAGCGTTCGTTTATTGGTGTGTGCCAATAAAAGGGACCTGGATTTTGGATAGGGGGGCACTGGCTCCAAAAAAGTTGAGAAACACTGGATTAGAGCCAGGCACAAACATAGAGGAAAGAAACCATCCTTTTTGGAACCAAGAGACTTCTCAATCTGAGTTTTGAACACACAATCACTGATTTATAAGGTTTACCACTGCATACACTCAACTAATTCTATTGTGTGGTCTTCAGTGAAAGATTTTTCCCCACAGTTTTGTATTATTTGTTTGATTTTATTGAGGCACTTGATTTATCTATTATTTGAGTTCATTTTGTTTTCTTCCTGGCAACAGTCTGATTCGATGTCTGTTTTTTTATTTTTATTGCATCAGTTTGATTTCATAGTTGTTTCAAACAGATAGAACCTTTGGTTTATAATCCTCTGACATGATCACTTGTGTCACATTGGCATGGAAGACGCAAGTGAGACCGAAATACTTGACCTTGTAGAATTTAGATTGGAAATTTGAAAACTTAAACTTAAACTTTGTGCTTACAAACCATTAACACAGCTCTCCTGCTTAAGAAACATGGAAGAAGCAAGTGAAAACGAAATGCATAAAAGCAGCCTGCGTTTTGAAAGCCCATGTCCCAGGGGGAAGCTCAAAAAGCTCTTGTCTTGGAGCAGTTTGCAGTATGCAAAGTTACAATGAGATAATGACTTGTTAAAGCCCAGTCCCTGAAAAAGCGAGAAACACTTCATAAAATGAAGTGTTTTGACAACATAAATAATGAAAGAACCCACATGGTCAAAACCGGTCATCAAATTTATGAGATGTGTACTGGACTCCAGTTGTCATACCACCACACCTGCTCCTACTTAAATACAATAACTGATTACTTCTGTCCCTCTTTGATACAGCATTCATTAGCTGTTGAACTGTTCGGTTTTGGTTATTAATAATAATACAATAAAAGGCGGAAGCATCTAAGTGGGTTTAGATATAGATTAATTCATCAATTATTATGACAACAAGCTAACAATTGACCTCTAGTGGTGACACTGCTTTATAATGCAGTTCCTTTCTACTTTCCAGGTAGACACATACTGTATTAATAGTGTGATCAAAAACATTTGAATGTTTCGACAAATAATCAGGACAGAAAACACAATAAACAGCAGGCACCATGAGTCCACAAAACATCAAACTTTGAAAAAAGAATAGAATCTTGACTTACAGTAGGAATAGAATGCCAACATGTCGGATAAAGATTGAAAAGGCTCTAAAGTACTGAGGTTCAGAGCTGTCTATTTCTGCACTAACCACTGACTTGATGGGTTGAAACCACATCTCAACATTTAAAATTTTAAGGTCTATGTCTGCAGAGGAAACTGAGCAAAATGATAACTTCTAGAAAGAAAATCCTCTGGCCAAATGGCTAAATTATTAAGTGTTGGCACATCCAAGAGAACCCTGGCCTGAATAAATTGACTAAACTTTAAGGTCTTCACCAGTTTTCAACCTATCTTCATACAATTGGTCATCACCAATGCTCATAATATGGTACCATTTTTTTCTACTCAGTCTCTCAGAGGGCTGTGGACAGTTCAGAAACCCGCCTACCAGTGACATCGTTAGGCAGGTTAGTTTTTTTTTTCAAACAAGATTTAATTAGTTTTATTAAATGTTTTTTATTAACATGAGAACAATGGCTTCCATTATAGCATGCAAACTTTCCATGAATAGAAAGCCAGCAGTTTTTATTAGCTTGGATTCCTCATCGATGATGTCACTGGTAGGCAGGTTTCTGAACTGTCCACAGCCCTCTTCTGAGACAAAGACCGGGTAGACAAAAATGGTACCATATTACAAAGAGCGTTAGTGAGGACCAATTATATAAAGATCGGTTGAAAATGGGAGTACTTTTTTTTTATTTTTTACTTTCAAATGAAGATAGCACCCAATCTATGGGTTATTGTCTGTTGCTTATTTTTTCATTTATAGTGCCCACTATGAGATAATGTGTTAGTCAGTCGTTTTTGTTTCTAAATGATGTTATTGGATCCTGTGCTGACCCCTGTGACAAAGCAAACACACAACTGTGTTTTTCTACCGTTACAATGCTGCCACCTTATGGCCAGTCCCCAGTAATAGCACATGTGATCAAAACTGTTTCAATCATTTGACCCTTCCCTCCTCCCTTGAGGACAGCATCAGTTAAATGACTATTATGAATATGACACAAAAACAAATTAGTTAATAAAAAAGAAGTTGACACCAGAAGTGACACGGTTGCAGTGGAGGTAGTAGTCATGTCTCTTTACTGTCATTGCATTACACTTTGATACAAAGGGACCAACGGAAACAATTTGAAATGGAAGATGAATGGCAAAACTACAAGCCAAGACAAAAAAAAAATTAACATATCTTTCCTTCCTCAGAGTTACTTATCACAACACATATAATATATCGCACATCCATTACAAGCTTAATTACACCCAGTTTCATTGTTAGGTTGGCACATTTACCGTAAACACGAACAGCAACAGATAAAAATAAGAAAATTATAAAAAGATGAAGATAAACCTCTGCAAGGTCATTCGTTTCTGCTCTGATTTTTTTCCAAATACACACATTAAAATAGACAACAAAAATAAAGTTTAGAAATGCACCAAATCAACTGAATAGATTTATGCAGCAGTGTTCCTCAACCTGTGGCTTTCATTTGATATTTTGGTTGCCGACTTCATAGTCAATGCCACAACTAGGGCTGGGATACTTAAGGATTTTAACGATTCCGGATCCTTAACGACTCCCTCTTAACAGTCCGATTCCTTAACAGTTCCCTTTAAACGATTCCTATAGGGGGTTCCAAATGGACCCTTACATGTCTGTAACTCTGAGTGTACAAATGGAACCAAATGGACCCGTAAGGGTCGATTTGGTTCCATTTGTACACTCTCACTGTTAGATGGTGCTTGACATTAAAAAGTTTGAGAACCACTAATATCGTAATTGTATAGCAGACGTGAAGTCCACATACCAGCGCTGACAGTGTGTTTAAAACCAGTTCAGGAAATGGTTTCAAATGTGATGGAACCGATTCCGGTTCCTCAAAGTTGGATCCAGTTCCTTCGGTTCCGCATCCCAACCCTAGCCACAACTAGCGTCCCAGTGCAAACTCTGAGGCACACAAGGGTTAAAGTGTTCCCATATTCCCAGCATTAATGTTTTAGTGCCTGTTGATGGAGTAGTACTCTAGCGCATGGGTTCCCAAACTTTTCAGCCCGCGACCCCAAAATAAGGCGGCCATTGACTCGCGACCCCACCTAAACCTGGAGGTAATTTATGCACATAAACTTGCACGTTCGGTGCGCATTTGAAATGTATTAAACTGGTAAAATGTACTATTTGTAATCATTTTAGGTTGTATTTCATCCATTCTGTTGATTTTTTTAAATTATTTTTTTATGACCCAAAATAATTTCGCGACCCCACCGTCGACCCCGACTTTGGGAACCCCTGCTCTAGCGCACCTCTGGAATTGGAAGTACTACTGCTAGGGAACCCTGTCTTAGATTTAATGTCCCCTTAGATTTAAAGCACTGTTATTTTCTTGCCTCTTATTGTCATATTGCCAGTCTAAAAGCCTCAGGAGTTGGAATTAAGATGGAAGTCAATTGTGCTGAAAACTGGATTCAACTATAGGAATAAATGTGGCCACCATTAGTTAATAAACACTAATGTATGTGATTCATATCTGACATAGTTGTTGTATTAGATATGTTGGATAGTAGGTTGAGGGTTTATTCTATGCGCAAACATTAAACAGAGTTCACATAATGTCAGACCTATAGACACAATTAAAAAAAGATTCATCTTTTTGAATTGTCTGGTTAGTTCATACTGATGTTTACAATGTTCGGGGTGAAGACAATGAACACATGTGAGATCCCTTTAAAATGGAGACAATGGTTGAAAACCTGGAGGCACAGTTTCAGAAGTCTGAGGTTGATCTAGATTACATTGGGAAACGTCTGCAGGTGGACTTCATCACCGATGCCGCAGAAAACGGCTCTTCTGTCAAGGAAAACCCAGCGAGATTACTGGAGAACCTCGTGGCCATCAAAGCTAAACATGCAGCCCTTTGAACACAAGTTCTGAGAGCATGGACATGGTCTCTCCCTTTCCGGCTTTTGGACCAGTTCTAGAAGTTTCTGAGGTCGTGTTATGTTTAATTCCCATTAAAACCCTTAAAAAAAAGGACGTCACCTGTGACGTGAACCTGTTCTCTACTAGGAGTTGATTTGGTAGGCTTCAGAGACAGTCTCCAGTTTAAGCCACCAACAATGAGACAAACCGCTAATGCCTAATTTATGATCCGTCGCACGGTGGTGTTGCATGCTGAAAATAGCAGACATTCAAGCTCACGTGTCCCAGATGCAACATGTCGTGGACTTAAGGCAGTAAGCCATGTTTTTATTCCTTCCATTGTTTTCAATGGTAGGGGAAACAGAGTGGGAAACCTAGAGTGGCCTAGTGGTTCGAGTGAGAGCTAGTGATCTGAGAGTTGCCTAGTGGACACACAGTCCAACTGCCTCTTAACTAAGGGTTGATTTATACTTTGTTGTGCGCAAGAAATAGCTCATCTGCAAGCTCGCAGCATATTTTAGATGTGTAGATTGCCTATTTTTGGTGCGCGACCAAGTACAAATCAGGCCCAATACTCCATAGTATAACGGTGGTGCTTCCCAAAAAGAACTGAAGATCGGTTCTTTTCAGCAAGCCACTAGCCTGGCTCCACCCCCTGAATCGTTTGCCTCGCATTCAGGGTCTGGCGACGCTGTCGAAGGCTGGTGTTTCTCGGTTGAAAATCTGTATGACGAATCGGGATCGGGATAATCCAGTATGAACCAATCGCGTTGGTTCATAGTGGAGTCCCACTTTGGCCACGCCCCCATCTCAGAAATCGGCTGCATTGAGAGGACTTTCAGACTGAATGATGGAGTGAAACGAAATGAAAATTCAGGCTGAGTGTCAGACTAGCAAGCCACACCATTGTGCGATGAATCATGAATTAAGCTTTAGTCTTCAGCAGAGAGAGACGAAAAGACAGGAGACACAAAAAAAAGTCCTACATCAAAGCTGAAATACAATAAAAAGAAATTGAGATGACTCCCCAAAACAAATCTACATAAAAAAATAGAATAATAATAAGTAAAACTAAAAGCTTTGTCAGGCTCTAACTAATGGTCAGTGTACATTAAGTGAACTATGGCATAGCAGCAGTGTCCAGTCAGGTGCCATGGACGGCTGAGTGCAGGCAAGGTTTCAATTCCAACCAACCAGACGCTTCACAAGGGTCATTTCAATGAACTAATGTTCTTCATAATCATCTAAATCGGTTACTTTGTCATACAATGGTGTCGCGCAAAAATAATGAAAAGTTTCGATCTACAAACTCATAAACAAACTCACATCGTGACCCAGCTTGTAGATTGGCTATTTAAAAATAAATAAAATGTGACAAAGGAATTTCAAAATTTCCCGCCAAAATAGATTGTAAAAATCTATAATTTTGTTTATAATCAATTAACATTTCAAAATGTTTCCCCAAAATATAATTATTTTAATAAAATAGTTTAATTATAATGGATTAAATCGATTAGTTCAGTTATTAACTGTTGCATCCCTACTTGTTTGCCTCACTCTGGCTGAAGGAGCGTAAAAACACCTGGTGTAGTGCCTTTAGTATAACTACCGGTAATCATTAATACAATGAAACTACCTAAACTGTAAAGCAAAGTAGGGTTGTCACGATACCAGAATTTTAAACTTCAATATCATATTTGTGTATTAAAAAAAGAATACTCAATACCTCTTTCAATACCACGGTAAAAAAATATTTTTTATTTTTCTTTTCTTTTTGTCTACAGGAAAGTCTATAATTTGACTTGATGGTATAAATCTTACATTTATTTGAATTGTATGTTTTGTTATATTGAGCACTACAGTATTATTTAATACTTTACTTTGAAGCAATACATTTGAATGTATGAATACATTTAATTCATACATAGGAATGGATGGACATTAATCGACTGAGGCCAGACTGGTCCATAAAAAGGAAGAGAAAATGTGCACATATAAGTTACATAACATCCACAGGTTGAGGACCAGGTGATTTTCTTCACTGGTTCATCTGTGCAGCCATGGGTTGAAATTTCTTTTTTTTTAATGCTTCTCGTTCGTTCTTTGTAGCATAGGACTATTAACGGAATCATATAATTTTAAACACATGGTATTGCCTTTTGACAACCCTAACGGTCGCAAAGTAATTTCAATCCAATATCGACAGCACTTCTCGTCTACATTAAAGGGGGAAGAATGTCCTCTTGTCCAAGGAGTTTTGGTTGGCTTGTCAGGTAGACTCAACGATTCAATACAATTACTATAACCTGAGCAGGGTAATGCCTGGTTGGAATAAATTCAAACAAAATGCACTCAGCCCTCCCTGAGCCTCGATTGGCCACCGCAGGCATCGAGCAAAGAGGGAAGTAGGTAGAGTAGCTAAGTAAATTAACTACAGGGTAATTTCCTTAATAAAAGTGGGTTGGCGGAGCTATGTGACGTCCCTATTCAGAAACAACCCTCTGTTCCTCTCTAGAGCACTGTATTTAATGAGGGCACGGGGGTCACAGCTCGCTAGTAGTTAAAGAGACTGCACTGAAACAGAGAGGTCATACTGTTGGTTCAAATCACCCTCAAAAAAGCGGCCAGTGTGTCCATGAGCGACACACTGGACCGATTGCGTGCTCTCTCGCGACGGTTGGCCATGGACGAGAACTTCAGATAAATTAAAAGGCAGTGAAATGAAAACACAGTGAATTGTAACACTGATTCTGAGTCAGCTCTTTTCTCCACCGATAGTCATTAACCACTTTCGGAAATAGACGATCTACAAGATCTCAACGCGGCATGATGGGACACGTTGTGAGCTTGTAGATCGGCTAATTTAGAAATATTTGAGTTTTTTTTTATAATGACATGCCCAAAATTGGGATGCCAGGGTTAAAGTGGTTAACTTTTGGCCCTGTCTCTGTGGTCAGGAAATATCGGCGTTTAATGTCTATTTATTGGATGGAATTGGATGGCAGTGGTTTACAGGTTAGAGAAGTCTGACCTCATGACCTTCAAATCACCAGTTTGAATCCTGAACTGGGACATTCTGTGAAAGGGGAGACATGAATGACCAGTCACATTTAAACTTCTGGAGCATTCTATTAAGAAACATGGAGGACCGTTTAAGGTAGAGGGCTGTACTACAATACCTTCTCCAGCACAGCAAGACCTAAAGCAGTGGGTCTTGAACTCCTCCAGTCACAGACAACCGGAGTACTGCTGATCTTCTATGCTACCAGTTGAAATCAGTGGCTGATGTAGACACCAGGTGAATGTAATTAAATCCCTGGTGGAATAGGAGACCAGGAGTAATCCCCAGGACCAGAGCAGAGAACCCACTGATCTAACGGCTGCTTTCTCTACCCAACGCCTGAACCCCCCAAAGTTTGTATGTTTTACACTCATCTTGCCTTTCTCCCCCTTCCTCTTCTTCCCTGCTTGTGTGCATGAGACGTGTGTGTGTGTGTGTGTGTGTGTGTGTGTGTGTGTGTGTGTGTGTGTGTGTGTGGCCACTGGCTTGCAACTTCAGTCGGAGTTCCCCTCCCCTGTGGGGTGTGTGGTTTTGGTGCCCCTTGGTGGTGTGACAGTGTCACAGCAGGTCAACAGCGGTTCTGGAAGAGCTGCTCTACGACGGAGGAGTCGGCCAGCGTGGAGATGTCGCCAAAGTCACGCTCCCCGCACGCAATCTTACGCAGCACCCTGCGCATGATTTTACCTGGAGGAGGCAGGGGGGAGAGAGAGAGACAGAGTGTGAGAGAGTGAGAGTGAGAGAGGGAAGGGATATGCGTTTGTGATGGACGAGTTATTTGATTTGTATAATTTGCACGATGCAATTAACAACTGAATGTTCTCGATGTACTGACAGACTGTAATCTGACCTGATCTGGTCTTGGGGAGGCCCGGTGCATTCTGGATGTAGTCTGGTGTGGCAATGGCTCCGATCTTTTCCCTCACTGGAAAAGACAATGAAAATGGTTTGATCACACACACACAAACATATTACTAACCTTATGCAGTGGTTTTCGCTAAGCTTATAGGGCATATCAGTGGCGGACATTTTCTGGTTCCACTTCAAAATAGTCAATGCATTTTTCCCATTGACATTTCCAAAAATATTTATATCAATTATTTTATCCCTAGAATCAAGCCATCCAGGGTCCTGGTGAATCATGACCATAAAACGTTTGATTCTGTGAAAAAAACGTTTTTGAAAACGGCAAAACAAAGGGTATTTATTAAATATAGTATATCATATAATTAAAAATAAAATAAAATAACAGAAAAAAATTTTTGAATCCGTGATTCGCCAGGACCCTGGATGCCTTGATTCTAGGCTTAAATGAATTGATATAAATATTTTTGGAAATGTCAATGGGAAAAATGCATTGACTATTTTGAAGTGGAACCAGAAAATGGCCGCCACTGCTATGCCCTATTGTGTGTAAACAGTATACTGTAAGACTACATTCATACAAACACACACACCTTGTCTCTTTAGCTCTGCCTCCAGTGTGATGTTGTAGGTGACTCCATCAGTGAGCGTTACGAAGCAGTACAGACTCTCTCCTTTGACCGGGTGAGGTCTGCCCACCACCGCTGCTTCTGCTACAGCCTCGTGTTCTACCAGCGCCGACTCTACCTCCGCTGTACTCAACAAATGACCTGAGAGAGAGAGTACAGAGAGACAGAGAGAGAGAGTATATAGAGTACAGAGAGAGAGAGAGTATATAGAGTACAGAGAGAGAGAGTATATAGAGAGTACAGAGAGAGAGAGAGAGAGAATATAGAGAGTACAGAGAGAGAGAGTACAGTATATAGAGAGTACAGAGAGAGAGAGAGTATATACAGAGAGAGTACAGAGAGAATGAGTACACAGTAAAATCCTCAGTGTTGGAGAGTACAAATTTACCAAATGGACATCAATTTGGTACTTGATTTTATTACCTTAGTAAACCTTTCCATTAACACTTTATGTTTTCAATCGCTACTTTAAAGTCTTTTTTAAATCATCATGATATGTGTTTAGTAAATTATGGTCCCATTACTTTTAAAATGAATGATAAAGTAGGGTATGTTTCTAGGGTTTCTACTGGTTCTACCGAGTGAAGACCCACCCTCGCTGCGGTTGCAGCCAATAGCATTGATTTACGGTAGCATTTCGGACCGGATATAGAAAGATGCCGGATTTGAAATTGCTGAAAAACAGGCTTCAAAACGGGTCTGTAGAAACCAATGGTGTCACTTTGTCTATTCTTTTTTACAGTCTACGGCCCAGACAAACACATATCCAAGTCCGGTCTGTCCAATCAGGAAGCTTACCCGAGACGTTCAACATGTCGTCAATCCTCCCTGTGATCCAATAATAGCCATCCTTGTCTCTACGGCAACCTGCAGGATCAAACAAGCAGTTAAATACTAGATATTGATCATCAATATACACTTCCATTCTGTTCTTAAACCGTTTCCATGACTAAATGCATTGTGTTGTTCTTGGATGAGAATGGACAGATTGGATTAGATCTTCATACTGATGTGTTCTGCTAAGAAAGTTTAGATTTTAGTAAAAAAAAATATATATATAAGAGAGAAGAGCAGCTCACATGTACCCAAATGTTTAATTTGGGAGCATCTAAAACAGTGTGTGGAAAGCCTATCTTTTCTCAAGTACTATTTTTTTGTCCTGCACCCGTTTTAGTTTTATGTGGATGTGTGTGCATTTTCTTGGACTGTAACCGCAGCTTACTATGCCATGTTTTCACAGGTATGTCTCCCTGTTTTCCTCACCGTCTCCAGTGACGTAGTAACCAGGGAACTTCTTGAAGTAGGTGGTCTCAAACCTGGGATGGTTCCCGTACACCGTCCTCATTATACCAGGCCAAGGCTGCTTAAATACCTGGACAAACACATACAGTCGTCACATTCTGGACATGGATTACACACCTGGACCTGCACTGCTTTGGCACAAAGTTGTACATACTGTATGGACTAGTTGTGAGCTTGTAGATCTGCTATCGTCTGTGCGCACCTAATTATAACTCAGGCTTAACACGACGAGAGATAGACAAACATAATGCTCAGGTTTACAACACAATTGTCCTCACCAGGTATCCTTCGCTTGGTCCCTCCAGCTCCTCCCCCGACTCATTCAAGATGGCGGGCACCACGCCAAAGAAAGGGAAGGTCTGACACAGGAGAGGAGGAAACGGTTCCATCATTTATCGTTCATTTATCGTTCATTCATCCCTGTCTGCTCCTTTATGACATGTTCTTCTTGTTACTTCTTGTTAGATTGGTTGGCTATGTTTGAGGTGAGATGTCAGCATGCTTCTGGGTCTCTCATCTTTCTGTGCTTTTGTTGTTTCACGTAATCACTTTAGCATTGTGTAAATAAAGCTAACGATAAAGAAACTGATAGTAGCAGAAACCAAAACTCTGTATTAATCATGATTCAATGTGGCTCAATGGGTATAGTAGGGCACTAACATTGTCAGGGTTGGGGGATCTCTCTAGTAAACTGCAGTCGCTGTACAGCAGGGCACCAGTGTGCCAATAACAGAATATACTTACAGCTGAGCCTGGCTTCATGGGCGTGGCTGCAGGTAGAGGAGTCAACACATGTCCACCCTGAGAAACAAGACAGACAGCAGAGTCTATTTAACCCTCCGACTGATTACAGAAGAAACAATAAATATAACAATAAAGGTTTTAATCTAGAATAGTACTAACGGTTTCAGTCTGCCAGAAGGTGTCCACTATGGGACATCTGCGGTCTCCCACCACGTTGTAGTACCACTGCCATGCCTCAGGGTTGATGGGCTCTCCTACTGTACCCAGCACCTTCAGAGATCCACGATTATACCTGGAGAGAGAGTGAGGGCAAGAGAAATTAATAGAGACAGAAAGAGATGAACAGAAAGAGAGAGAAATTAATAGGGAGAGAGGACACGAGATGATACCAGGGAGAAAAGAGCTGGCAGGCAAATCATGTTGATAACTGGAGAAGCTCTTTCAATTTACTTAATTCAACATTTGAGTCAACGTTCAAGTTTGATGATCTTCGACAGACAAACAGACAGTCTTACTTGTGCACAGGATCATTGCCATACTTCATCAGCATTCTGATGGCAGTAGGAGCGGTGTAGAATTTGGTCACATGGTATTTGTCTACGATCTCCCACATGCGACTCACATCAGGGTAGGTGGGCAGGCCCTCAAACTGAACACACACACACGTCATTCTCATGAGAAATGTAAGGAGGGTAAGTGTTGGCAAAACAAACATGGTATTTTATCAGCAAGATGACCTCGCTGACATACAGTAAAAGACAGGTATATGAACTACTGAATAGCAGTTCCTTGGTCCAATCTAGGCCTCCATGCTTAATAGACCTGTAGTACTGGTAGAATGGGGGAAAAAACTGTGTGGATTGGAGTAGGGAACCAGAGCTACAGTATAGAGGATTGAGTCATGTGAAGGTGCTGTGGACCTCATTTAACATTTTACAGCTCATGTTCCTCTTCAGTCTACAGAAGATTTTTAACACAGGTTCTCTAATAGTAAGGCTGCATGATTATGACTGAGATTATATTAATATTGATAAAAAATAATAATTAGATACTATTTATACTATACAATGTCTGTTGTTTATTGTGCTCATCTCATATCTTTGGCCAAATAGTGCTTTTGTGAGCCTGATGGATGGGGAGATGGGTTATACATTGTTCTGGTTACTAACCATTGTGCAATTGCCAACTTTCACGATTACATTATTGCGAAACCTAAAATAACTCTTTTCAATTGCTTTCAATTAATTGTGCAGTCAGCCGCCCTACTAAATAGTACCAGCAAGGGATACATCACAACCTGCATATTGTGCATTATGTTACAGGGCATTCAGATTGTGGTTTAACACAAACTATAAGCATTGTGTGGTGGTTTCAGGAGCCACCTGCTGGCAAAGGTTCATACAGAGGCCAGGACAAAATTATGTCAGAGCAATAAATGTCAGACATTAAGATGAATTAAGGATCTGGTAATGGCTCAGAGGGCAGCAGCCTTATCTCCCAGCTACGTGGAAAAGTACACTCCATTCTCAATGTTTCATCATTATCTTAATCTGAAACTAATGACACACAGTAATGCCTTCAACCACACGAACCCTAGCGTCCCTATTCTGGGGGCGAACATTCGGCAAAAATAACAAATCTACAAGTTCACAATGCATTGCGACACGTTGAGAACATGGAAATCGCCTTTTTACAGCAAATAGATCTGATGTGGAGGAGAAAAGGAGCAGACAAAAATAGAGCACAGGGGACCCCAGCAAATTAAGTATATAGGGTTTAACTGGTTAATAGTAGTTAGATATAGAATAGAAGTCAGCTTAAACTCATTTATTCATCAAATATATTTTTTTCAAAAACTACTTTGCTCTGGACTGACCCATTGTAGTCACACAATGTACGTTTTTAACTGCCATGCACAGCGTGGGACTACACATCCCACAATCACAGCTCTGTACTTCAAATCCGATGATCCCAGCAGGGCTTCGGACTACAAATCCTCCCTGGTCTCTCCACTCACCAGGACACTGGTGGCCCCGTTGGCCAGTGGGCCGTAGGTGATGTAGGAGTGGCCAGTGATCCAGCCAATGTCTGCAGTGCACCAGTAGACGTCATCAGGCTGGTAGTCAAACACCAGTTTGAAGGTGGTGGCAGCGTAGAGCATGTAGCCACTGACCGTGTGGAGCACACCCTGAACCACACAGATAAGGTATGGTTAGGTGTGTGTGTGTGTGTGTGTGTGTGTGTGTGTGTGTGTGTGTGTGTGTGTGTGTGTGCGTGAGAGACAGGGATGGGATGATAATCGTTATTGTCGTTTATCGTGATAAAAAAACGCTCACAATAAATCGTATCACAGAGATTTTTATTTATCGTGAAATTGTCCTCCATCATACACTAGGATGAATTAGCTTTTGTTGAGCTGCAAATTCAGTACCACTTAACCCTCTATACTGGAAAAAACGGACCTGGAAAGAGCGTATTTGATACGCTCTTATTTCACTCTACACAAATCAATAGCAGATCTACAAGCTCGCAACGCGTTGAGAGCTTGCAGATCGTCCCATCCGTAGTGTGTGTGTGTGTGTGTGTGTGTGTGTGTGTGTGTGTGTGTGTGTGTGTGTGTGTGTGTGTGTGTGGCGTGTTATGTACCTTAGGTTTTCCAGTGGAGCCACTGGTATAGAGAATGAATAGAGGGTCTTCAGAGTCACACCACTCTGGTTCACACTCATCTGATGCGTCACACACCAAAGTGTGCCAACACAGATCCACCTCTGGGTTCCATGGAACCTGGTAGAATACACACAAACATACACACAAACACATGCAATCACAATCACAGATTCATGCACACACAGAGATGTATGCAATCACACAAAATGCACACACACAACATAATCAGAGACATGCACACGCATGAATGCATGCGCACACGCACGCACGCACACAAACACACACAAACACACACACACACACACACACACACACACACACACATAGATTAAGCAAGGTAAGCAGACACACATGTACAGATAACACAAACAGACAGAATACAGAAGTAGTATACAGAAATACGTGTACAAATAAATAAATACATTTACAAACAGACAAGAGGCAGAAAAACTAATATAAGCAGCAGAGAATGACTCAAAACAATATAATAATGGTCATGAATGACCAATTATTAATAGAGAATGCATAACAGTCAAAACAACTAAATGTCTCTACATTGTGAAAAACACAAACCAAGAGTGAGAGAGAAAACGTTAGTTTGAAAACAGACATGCCTCTCTAGCTACTGTCACTAGAAGTGAAGTGAACAAAACAAAAAGTGAAGAAAGTGTGACTAAAGTGACTACAGTGATTGTGCATGAGAGCGAATCAGGTTGGAGTTGGAAAAGTTACAAACATACAAGCAGGTCATTGTAACTTATTCCATACGAGTCAATCAGAACGGGGGCGAACATGTTGTGAAATCATGGGTGTGACTAAAGCCTAATTTATACTTCATCGTATGACCTGTTGCTCGCCAAAAATAGCCTAACTACAAACACTGCTATTTTTCGCAAGTGACACCGTCATATGAGGGAGTATACAGTAAATTAAGGGGATAAGATACCACAAGGCAGCAGAGACAGATAGGATCACGACAAGAAACAAATGGGAGTTCAGGGTTCATAACAATTACTGAGTGCTTGTTTTAGTCCCATTGGTACTTTATGTGGCAGACAATATTGATCAAACCCAGAGAGCCGAGTGGCTTCTGTTTGATTAGCAGCTCGCCCCAGTTCTGATCCCAATTCGCCATCGTTCACACAGAAATACATTTCCCACAATGCTGTTCTCAGGGTTAGAGGCTAAAATGTAACAGAGCCAACTTATCATATTCACCTTAAAAAGTGTGATGGAGCCCTGTGTTCTTTCATTCAGCTATAAAACAAATATACTTTCCCTCATTTCAAATAGGGTGGTTTTTCGGAAGAAACCGATGGGTGACGTCATGGATCCCTTAGTCCATATATTTTACAGTCTATGACATAAACCCACTGTGCCAGAGAGCAGGTTGTGGAATTTATAATATGGTATAGGGAGGTCAGGCAAGGCGCCAAGTTCTTCAGACAGATTATCTGGCTGCTGAAGGAGAACACATGAGTTCACCTCTGGTCCGTGAGACAAATGGTAAACTAATAACCTATTTTTCTGATAAACAGTGAGAATAAGGGGTCAGTCACCTGTTTCTTGATACAAGATTAAGTGAACATTTTGTAAAGAGTAAGACTTTGTATGAACACAGAAGTATGAATCTATACAAAATGTGAATCGGCACATCATTTATTTTCTTTTGTACAAAGCACTATCATTATATTTTCTCTGGATATATTCTTGGTCATCCCACCAGGTGCTGAATAAATCCAGTGAGAACAGTGACTCATTTGTGCTTTAATAAAATCACAAACTAAAATTAACTTATCCAGGCATGATGGTGATCGAATTTGATTCTATTCTTAACAAGCCAAGACAAACATGACAGACCCCCGATTCACTGTGTGTGCGTGTGCTTGTGCGTGTGTGTGTGTGGGGAGAAATGACCAGATAGCTAGGTAGTTAGCAAAGACACACACACAGCTCCACCCTTGAGACAGCTGGTCACAGGTTGTGTTACATTGTGTGCACGTAACACCTGGGACAAGCACAGGTGAAAATCAAACACCCCTAAGGATCTTTTTTTTAACTCTACCGAGAAGAACACAAACTTAAAAGAGTGTTAACAAAGGGCCAAGAACGATAGGTGTTAGCCCCAAAACCCACCGCAACAAACAGAATGCATACTTAATTCCATCATCAATTGAAATTTGGAAAAAGGTCAAGGTTTTGTTTCTTTATGACATCATCAATAGAAATGTCCAAGGTTCTTGAGACAAACATTTTCAAGTTTTTCAAGATGATTCAGTCATGATTCAGTTTTCTGAAGCACGTAGGAGTAATAGGTGTGAATTCTGCTTTCTGGAGTGGATTTTCACTTTTAAATAAATAAATGAGTTAGTAGTAGTTTCTTTGCAGGGGAGGAATGTGAAAATACCTGGGGAACAGGGCGTGTTTTCTTTACTTTCCCTGTCTGCTTCTCCTGCTACAGGGATGGATGGATGGATGAATGGAAGGAGGAGTTAATAGGAGAGGAAAATGTTTATGTCAGAAACCAAAAATCATGAATGAACCCAAAGAGAAAGAAGCACGGCCACAATGTCATCTGTAATCATGACAATGAAACAAGGTTTTAGAAGTGCAACTTAAATAAATCAAGGTGAGCTTCTCTGGGGGTTAGGCTAAAGTCAAAAGGTTTTGGCTAGCAGGTTTGTTTGTACATTTAGATCCATCTGAAAAGCTTCAGGGCACAAGCAGTCAGTTGGTTATTTGCAAAGTCCCTGTGCCTTATAAATGAGATTTTTGAATAGTTTGAAGACACTTTTGGAGGGACAATTAATGTGCAACATGAGTGACAGCCTGATCCAAGAACATATACAGTATAAAAAGATCCAGTGCTAAGATGAAATGGCTTCAGCATTGTTCTAGTGAAAAATGATTCCAGGGAATGACTGGGAAGCAGGGGGTATGGGAGCAAAGCAATGGTGAATGTTATTGGGATAAGATGACAGCAAAATAATATGTAATGAAAAGGGGAATAGTTCCTTTGTCAGGGTAAAGAAGTCTTCATGCACTGTTAATCTTTACATACCACCTTCCCAACACATTCACTGATATATGCTCCAATATCATCTATCCACAAGTTTCCTAGGGCGTTGTGGGCATCACTTCCTGTCGATTTGATCAGGTATATCAGGGATCAAATCGACAGGAAGTGATGCCCACAACGCCCTAGGAAACTTGTGGATAGGGTGTTAGTACTTCTCATAGACTGGTAGCTGGTCTAGTTCAGGCTTCTTTTAATGTAGTCTGGCCTGGTGTGAAATGACCTGGTTGCTGTATGGTTCCCTCAATAGTTTCAACCTTTTTCTTTCCAAGTGCCCCCAGTTTGACACGTTTTAGGCCACAGACCCCCATTTGATACAATGTTCATCTCTGGGAACTCAATCTACACTGTAAAATCATCAGTGTTGATTTAGGAGGTTAGGCAAGAGGCCACCTAAATATGGAACATTCCATTTCTACACCCTCTAAGTTACTAACCCATAAGGGTCCATTTGGTTCCTATCTATCAACAATTTAGCTGGGGACCCCTGGAAAACCCCTCAAAGACCCCTGGGGGTTCCCGGACCCCAGTTTGAAAACCAGTGGTGTAGCTCCTCCGACAAGAGACAGTGGGTGTAATACTGCTCCCCCTCCCCCCCAAGGTCCTAGGCTCTCTCTTCTCACTGTAAAATCCTGTATGGGACAATTTTTACACTCTCAAGAGTTCAATCAATGCTCACAATTTTACAGTTTACCGTAGTCATTTACCTGCAGGTCTGGGCAAGGTCTCTTAGCAGGTGGAGATTGGGAGCCCTGTGGAATCTCTTCTGGTTCTTTAGAGAGGTGCTTCAACATAATGCACCTCTCCACTGGGAAACCCCTGGGGGAGCAGAGAGATGGAGAGACAGAAAGAGAAAAATGAGTGAGAGAGGGCCAGGAAGATAAGGGAGTGATTATAATATATATACACAGTATATACCCAGCCTTTATTTGTCCCGGGTGAGAGGAGTGATAAAAGAACTGAGAGGGTGATATGCTTGTGCCGATTGGTCAGCTGCCGTATAACCCCTGGGGTAATCAACTCAAGCTAAAGCCGTATCTCCCCTAGGAGTTATACAGCAGATGGCCAATCAGCACACCTCGCTGCTTAAGAATTTAGGCATTTAGCATACGATTAATGATGAATCCAGAGCGACTAACAGTAAGCAAGGACAACACAAGGCAATACATCAAAAGGCATAGAAATAGCAATCTAGGATCATAAGTAAACAAAGAACCTATCATCAGTCTAACAGTAGAATATCCAAAAAAGTAAATAATCTGTACATTGAAACGATACACACACTATAAGATGCCGGGTTAACAATGACCTGGCATCTGTCTACATAACATGCTATCTAAATAACATTTTAGCCTTTGCATAAGCCTGCAAGGTCGTCAAGGCTAGGGGCAAGTGCTACGGCAAGTGCTTTATGTCTGAAGAGGTGGGTCTCTGATTAGGGTGGAAGATTGGGAGTGAATCTGCACTCCGCAGTTCTAATTGCAATGGGGAGTTCATTCCAGCAATGGGGAGTTCATGGGGAACTCACCATGTCAAGTATGGGTAAAATGGTTGTTACAGATGTAGTGTAGGAGTTTATCCGGGCACAAACAAATCAAAACATAAAAGCAGAAAACAGTGACCTTCGACGGTTCACAGAATGGCTGCATAGCAACAAAAGTGAGGCATGCCATAAACACATCATGTTCTGAGCCAACCTTCTCCCCACTCTGTTGGAGAATCCCAGCTATAACATTTCTTTTGCTGGGGGAGTTACTTGTTGACAGTAATGTTAATCTATTTATTCAATTAAAGTGTTTCTCAAATGCCATCGTCTTGTTGTATTTGTAAATAAATTAGGCTATAGGCATGTGATAAACCGCTCACATGCCTATAGCCTATAAGACAGCCGTTTCATTCAGGCTGATATGCCTGGCTTTGCTTGTATATGCTCAGGCAAGGATGAATAATCTATACTGTATAGCATATATAAACAGTAAAGCACATCATAAGCATAGCCATTAGCCCAAATAGCCTACATATGAATACAGTTAAGATCATGTCTTTTCAGGATTACATGCATTCTGTAGTCCTTGTCGTGTGTGTGTGTGTGTGTGTGTGTGTGTGTGTGTGTGTGTGTGTGTGTGTGTGTGTGTGTGTGTGTGTGTGTGTGTGTGTGTGTGTGTGTAGGCAGCCAGCTTACTTGTCTTTGCATTTCTGCAGTGCCTCGTCAGCTATCAGCTTCAGAGTGATCAGCTTATCTCCTCTATAGAAACCATCTGAGAGAGAGAGAGACAGACACACACGAAATGCAGAAGGGTGCAGAAAAGATAAGAGTGGACAGAAGAAAGAGAGATGAATGACTACTAAGGCTGATTCAGTTCCAGAACCTCTGCTGCTGGTGGAGTGTGCATCGCCTAAACATTGCGAATATACGCGGTTCTCCATATTGATACACAATTAAATTACATAGAATGTTTTAAATCATTAAAGGTAACGATTGCATGGTGTTTCAAGAAATTACCTTACGGCACCCCCATACAGAAGATGTAAGACAAAGATACATTTTATGTATTAATAGGCCTAATTTTAAATACAATTAATTCATTATCCATCATTGGTGAACAAGGCAACCTAGAGGTGTGCATAGTTGAGTCGCGTGGCTCATAGACTTTCATTTGTGGTGTGTTTCAGTCCAAGTTGTTTTGGTTTTCAGCACCCTCCGGTGGACAAATTTGCAATCCAATGACATGTATTCATCCTATATTGAAATAGGATAATGGGAGGGCAGGCGTGCCGGCAGGCGGGGCGGCCGGCGGGCGGGCGGACCATGGCCATGACAACATAACCATAAACAGACCACGGCCAGCTACGCCCAAATATGGAGTGTGTTGTCTAACCTAAATGTGACATGATGGCATCAGGGGCAAACAACCAGTCAGCTCCATATATGGGCATAAAGGGGACAGGGACCGACAGATAGAGATCCGGTTGTCCAGAGCCACAGTTCCGACCGCTATGCCCATATTATGGTCAAGAACATATAAGCGGTAAGGACTCGAGGGAGTGCGGTGCCTGCCGTCGAGTAGTTCGGATATCCAGTTGTCCAGGACAGCATATCCAACCAATATGCCCATATATGGGCATTCCATTCCAATATAATATAAGGGACATGGACTTAGTTACAGGGATCTCCATATATGGGCATAAAGGGACACAGGTAGACAAGAGGCAGACATCTCCGTACAGTATATGGGCACAAAAGGGACACAGGCAGACGGGTACAAGATAAATGACCTGTCATTACCCTAAATAAAACGGTGTTTCCAAAGAGAAGATCTTTTAAAGCACTTCATGAATTGCATATTTATAAGATATAGATTTTTATAATTGTTCCTTTTCTCTGTCCTCCATCTTACTCCAGTTGTCATTTCAAAAGCAGTTCTTTCTATCACCTTGCAAAAACGGCTACAGTATATACATTATATTGGATGGATATAAAGTTTATTATAATTGGTTGTAAGTTAGACTCTTCAGTCAAGATGTGTAACTGACTGACCCCTGCTGTTTTTATAACCTGTTGAGGAAGTTGTGTCTCATTCATAAAAAGAATGGTCTGTATCACCATCCAAGCTCTCATAAGCCTCTTTACAAGGTACTAAAGTCCCGGCTGGCTGTCAGGAGACCAGTTGCAATGAATGGACCCAGCAAGACACACTGTGATCAGCTTACTGCACCTCCATGACTGTGTGTCTGTGTGTCTGTGTGTCTGTGTGTGTGTGTGTGTGTGTGTGTGTGTGACTATACTTGTGGGGGCCAAATATCCCCATTTGCAGACAATTGTCTGGGTCCTCAAATGAGAAATGGTTGTTTTATGGATTAACATAAAAAACAAGGCATTTGTAAAATAGCCTTCCTAAACTTCTGATGTCCTCACAAGTATAGTAATACAAACGTGTGTGTGTGTATGTGTGTGTGTGTGTGTGTGTGTGTGTGTGTGTGTATAGAGTATGTGTGTGTTTGTGTGCACGCCGGCACGCACACACAAATGGATGGTCTCCATAACCAGCCTTAGTAGCAGAGGATTAAGTGGTCCAGGCCTAGTGCTAGTGGTTGGCTCAGCCACTATAATCCTGCTAATCACACGTTTATTACTGCTTTACAACGCAGTCAGCACCTCATGTTACACACCTCAACCAACCTCCGGGCTCAATCACAATCACTTCCCAGTCTGGGCCCTTATAATGGTAAACTGATGCAGTGACAGCCTGGAGCATTTCAACTTGATCTCAGTGTATCTGGTGTCATGAATCAAGTACAGTATTATAGCTGCAACTGCATCCTGTGATTTCAAAACTGTCTTTCCAAAGTAGAGTACTGTACATCTATGATCCATTAGTCAAGCTGAACTTGACAAAGTGGAACTTCAACTTGAGTACCGTGATTCTATACAGGTACATGTATAGACTACATATAGATTTATTTATACGTTGTCGATGGTGTTGCGCACAAAAATAGCCGACCTACAAGTTCACAACGCATTGCGTCCGCAACGCATTGTGAACTTGTAGATCAGCCATTTTCGCTGTCAGTTCTGCGACAAAATATAAATTAGGCATATGAACTAGTACATTTCTGAAGAAACATCCAAGTGTTGGAGGCAGCTGTCACTGCTCTCCTGGTTGATCGAGAGACCTGCCAGTGAGGAATAATCTGAACTATTCCAACAAGAAGAATCTTGTGAAGCTAGAACCAATCATTCTGGGTATGGTAATTATGTACCGTTTGCTGCAGGGACAGTTCCTGCAGGGATTCTGTGCTCAAACGATTTTTTTTGCACAATACTACAGCATCGTACAAACATGAACAGAAACCGACAGATGAAATCTGAGAACCTGGCTTTTCCTAAGTGTATGTTGAGTCAATATTGTCTGTGGGCCTATCAGAGCAAAAGTGCTTCACAAGAACAATGTACCGTAGGTGTAACAAAGGGATTTGGAAAATAATAAATGGCCAGAGGTGTTTGTTTTGTGACATCATACAAATAGTAGCATGAGTTGTGAATTTTAGAGGGGACATACAGTACACACAAACCCGGTTCTTAAAACTCTTATTAATTTCCAAAAACATAATGCTTTGTGGTGGCCAGTGGGCAGGATCAGATGGTTAAAGTAGACAAACTTCCTTGTTGCCCTACTAGTATTGCTCTTTATAGTCACTGGCACATGTAAATAATGCTATGAGAAGTATCCCATAGCAAGTTTCACAATAGGCCTCTTTTGTGTGTGTGTGTGTGTGTGTGTGTGTGTGTGTGTGTGTCTCACCTGCTGTGATTAGCAGTGAACACTCGGAGTCCATGATCCTCTCACACAGAGACTCAGCAGAGAAGCCTGCGAACTGGAGACATGAAAGCGCACATAGGGCTGTCACGATCATGAAATTGTGTTGAATTAATTATTTAAAAGTTTTTTCTGCACTTAATATTTTGCATTTAGGCTTCATAAAACAAAACTTGCACAGGACAGATACAACAAATAACTTAAATATACACAGAAATAACTGACAACTTAAATATACACAGAAGTAACTGACAAACTGGTACCAATAATCAAAATAAATAATGTACCCAAATAGGCCAAATTCAATACTTTTATACTTTAATACAAAATGTTTAACAAATAGCGCAAATAGCCGATCTACAAGTTTACAACACGTCACTCACAACATGTTGTGAGCTTGTAGATCTGCTATGTCCACTATTTTTGGAAATGTAAAAAAATGTAATAACATTTTTGAACGTGGAAACGATTATGACGATAATGCAAAATAATTGCGATTAGTAATAAATGTGACACACACAAAATAAAATGAATGCCTGTATGTTTCCATGCTTGGTCGCTGCCTGGTCCCTGCTGTACTGAAAGTCCAGATGACCAACTTCAGTGAGTAATTAATTTATGATGGGTAAGCGGCCTGTTGCTACAAGGTAAATGACTGCAGTAAAAAAAACTAAAGGGCTTTTCACATGTGGAGCAACGCTACGCCCACATACCCACTTGGTTCCCGCGTGTAAAACACTAAATGGCGGAAATGAGCAGGGCCTATATTTGGGAGTTGGGTCAAGATTCAAGGAATCCAGGGAAGACATTTTTGACTCCATAACCTACAGTTCAAGAGTTATAGGGTATAACGCGAAGCGGCCCGTTATAGCGGCAGCATGAGGCCGATTTGAAAAAAATGGGGTGGAGGTTCTTCCTTGGCCTACTGGGAGTGCAAGTTTAACTTCGATCGGTCCAGCATTGCCTGAGATTAGTTACTGCGCACACACACACACGCACACGCACACACACACACACACACACACACACAAGATCAGGGGCGAAAACATAATCTCTCAGCTGTACGGCCTGGCGGAGATAAAAAGGTGACATAGTTTTAAAGTAACTTTTACTGATTGTTTACTGTCGCTATAAGTCTCATCAAGAGGTTGGAGATTTGATGATGTCATTTCTAGGCGGCACCGAGTAGATCTACATGCCAACAACGTGGTACAATGCGGCACGCGTTGACATCTTGTGGATCTGTTCTTTTTGGCATACCAGAGACGTAAACAGAGATACTGGCAGTGGTGAGTGGCTACAACTCTGTTCACTCCAACTCAATTTCTCTTCTTTGCATCAACGGTGGTTGTCAGAGAATTCAAACTGACTTCAACAACTTTATTAGACAATTGATGTCTGTGCACCAGTGATTTGATTTAAGTGACAACTCTCGGCACGTCACGTTAAAAAGGCACAGTTCATGAATGCAAGCATTGTGGAAATCATTAACTGAATTATCCAAAGTGAGACAGATTAAGTCAGTGAGAGGTTCCAAATGTCGGTTTTGATACATTTTCAGTTAATTTCCCAGCACTATTAGGTGCGTTAGTCACTTCCCTTGTGAAAAGCCCTTAACCAATTAAGACCTGAGGCTGATTCTACAAATGTCTGCTAAATCCTAACTGTTATCAGTGGTGCTCAAACTTTTTCATGTCAAGGACCCCAAAAATGTATTTGGCCAATGTATTTGGCCGCCGACCCCCATCTCAAAATATTGTGTTCCAAGGACCCCCAGAAGCAAAGATTTGAGTAAAAAAGAATCGCTTTAAAAATATTCATAAATTCAAACATTTGCACATATTTTCAAGATTTGAGCTTGTATATTTGCGGTTTTGTTTTTTAACCACTCTCGTCCCCAAGGACGACAAAATGACACAGATGCTTTCCCGGTCTTAAAGGGTTAAAGATGATTTCAGATGGTTCTTAATATTTCACATAATATTATCAGCTGACCACTATGGAGTGCACGGCTCCGATGCGGACACAGGCCAACATGGCTACCACCAGCTCCACCACCATGGGCATGTAGATGGACACGCGGTCTCCCTTCTTCACTCCTGAAGACATACGATGGACAGAGGGACAGACAATACTTAACGTATATTTGTTATAGCTTGAAGATGTGTGCTTAACCTTGCGACAAGAACAGTAGACATTTTTATTGGAATTAAAGCAAAGTTTTACCTATGTGCTATACACTGTAAAAACCTCAGTGTTCATTTATCCATTTTTAACTCTTAAAGGGTGTACAACATGCACACACAGGATTACATTTGTACGTGCGCAAAGATAAAGGATATTATATTACATAATATATGTGTAATATTACAGTATTATATGACAGTACAGAAGTACCTTGTGACTTCAGGACGTTGGCGAATTGACAGACCCTGTGGAGTAGCTCTCTGTAGGTGACTGTCAGTTCATCTCCAGGCTCATTACCTTCCCTTCAAAACACACAAACACATTTTATGAACCTCCATGTCTGTAGGCCAAGTCTCTCCGAGAAAACATTTAGTTAGTACATTTAAACACTGATAAACACACACATATACACACACTTCATTCTTACTGCCATCACACCCGAATTTCCCTCTGGGAATCAATAAAGGACTACAGTATATTATCTTATCTTACAGCACATGCCAAGCAATGCAAGCGTGTATTCTAGGTTTATCTGAAGCTTTCATCCAAAGTGACTTTCCTTCCAGTAAGAGCTTGCACACACACACACACACACACACACACACACACACACCTCCAACTACTTCACCACATCGTTAAACAGGCACGCGCACACACAAAGTACTAGGACTTTCAATTTAACCACAAGCGTGCACACACACACACTCATTACTGACCACCAACCACTCAATCTGTCTCTTTAACCACACTGAGTAGAACAAAACAACCACATTAAAACACAAACGCACACACACACACACACACACACACACACGGCAGTCACAATCAATCCTGTCCAGTGACATGTTTCATCTTTAACCAGGTTTCCCACAGGGGTTAAAGATTAAGAAGGGATAATAATTCAGCCCAGTTGTGAAATACAGGCTTCAGTTCAGTCTCCTTTTTCAGAAGAGACAATTTGTACAGAGGTTTTTAAGGGGACTCAGTTGCAAAAGTATCAATTGTGTTCATGTACTTGGCTGACACACACAGTTCATGTACTTGGTTGGCACACACACAGTTCATGTACTTGGTTGGCACACACACAGTTCATGTACTTGGTTGGCACACACACAGTTCATGTACTTGGTTCGTTGGCACACACACAGTTCATGTACTTGGTTGGCACACACACACACACACACACACACACACACACAAATATGTCTCCTCCAACAAATTTGTTCAGATGTACTTTCATAACTTGTATGGTTAAGCCAAGTACACAGTACACACACACTCACGCACATTGGTGGCCTCATGTTAAAATGTAGATGTACAATACATGGACACACACGCATAATAATAATTCATGCTTGGTAAAGCAAACATCACAATGTTAACGTATCTTCAATGGACTCAAAGGCATGCATGCACGCACACAAATATGAACAGACACACTAGGTGCAGGCACACATACACACTTGCTAAATGGCTGTGTCCTGAGCAGACACTGAAGTAGATAAGCTGTGACGCTGTCTCTTATTATTATATACAGTACATACAGCACTGTCTCTCTGTCTGTCTGTCTGACTCAGAAAACTGTCTGTGTCTCCGTCTGTCTCAGAGAACTGTCTGTCCCTCTGTGCCAGACAACAGACAAAACATCACTGGCAAGGAGACAGAGAGAGGAGACAGAGAGATGAAGAGAGACAATAGGGTGGAGGTGAGAGAAAGTCTAAGACAGAGAAATAAAGCTAGAGACAGTAATAGTGAGTGAGTGAGAGACAGACAGACAGACAGAGAGAGAGTGCAAAATATCATTGATAAAGAAAAGCACAACTGACAAACTAGGAATTGGAGGAGGGGAAGAATCCAAAAGAGAGAGGGAGCGAGGGAGGAAGAAAGCGTGTGACAATGAGGTATGGAGAAAGATGGGCCAAGAGAAAACAGAGCGTGAAAAGAACAAAGAGCTCAGTCAAGCCTGATTTATACTTCTTTGTACGATGATCTAATTATAGAAACTAACACATTTTGAGCGAGCGACACGGTTGTGCAAAGAAGTATAATTTAGGTTAAACCTCTTCCAACCTGGAGTCCATAGTTTGGTCATGTCACTCCAGGCGAACGTGTCACATTGCAACGCTTTTTGAGCTTGTCAATTGACTAGCTTTCCTGTGCATTATATGATCAAGTACTGTACATAGGACTTAAGTGGTTAAGAGATGAATGATCGTAGGTGATGTGGACTTAAGGGTGCATCTGTTACTATGCAGTGGCCTGCTAACTCCTATGCAGGCGTAGGGGCAAGGTGGAAGTAGAATCCTCTGCAACACTGAATACTGTGCTGTAGCTACACTACAGTATATGGATTCACATGGATTCCTGCCCACTTTTTAAGGATTGCATGTAAAGATGAGCAAAGCTCAACTGTGAGACTGCCTTGTTGCATGTGCATGTGTGTTGTTGTGCAAGGCCTACAGGCCTGCTCTGCAACAGTGGTGCGAACGCACACGCACAGTTAAATTATACAGTACGTCTCCTCAAACAAATGTGTTAAGATGTTCATGTTCCAATAAAAAGCCAGTCATAAAAAGTTACAGATTTCACAAATGTTGATTTCAGCAGCAACAGTTAGCTAATCCTTGCAGCTTACTACAGCACTGTCCAAGAACACCAGTCAACAGCCTCTTTAATTTGAGAGAGCGAGAGTGTGCGTCTCAGCAGTATTTGTGTGTGTCCCAGTTGGAATACGAGTGCATTTTTTTGTGTTTGCCTCATGTACTCTTCTCAGCAGAGAGAGTATGTGTACCAATGTGTGTAACTGCGAGACACAGGCCTTTAAACACGCACACACACAAGACTACCAGGCAGAGGAGGACACACACACGTGTTTCCACAAAGATACAAGTATTTAATTTTTAAAACAGCTGAGATTCATGAAAACATTGGATTCCGGCCATGACATGGTAGCTGACCGCTCTACACAATGCTTCGGATTCCACCAGACACGTTTCAGATGCGTCCCAGAAGCGGCGAGCAGTGCACAAGTGCTCCACAACAAATACGCAACTTTTGATAGATTTATTGATCTATTGATTGAATACTTTATTAACACGATTGTTAACAGTAGAGGTAGTACAGTAAAGATTTTGTATTTTATTTTCCACAGGCTGCTCATAGAAAGCAGCCAAATAGATGGTGCAAACATTTTCACATTGACATCATCCACTTCATATCATTATAACATCTAAGCTCGAAAAAACTATTTTTCAAGACCCAGTCATTAGACACCACCCGTTCTGTAACCAAAACTGATTTCCTAACAGCACTCGTGCTGTTTTCTGGCAGTTTTGAACAAAAGTTAAGCCAACTCATACTAGGAAGAGATGTTTTCTGGCTGATGTGAACAAACGTTGAGCCAAATCATGCTATGAACAGATGGAATGAGGAAGAGCAATCATTTGACTTTTGTCTAGAGTGCTTAATGCGGTATTTGTTACTCAAAACCATTAGCAGAGTCTGTGCGCACATCTTTATCAAGCCAACACTCGCAAACTATAACACTAGTCTGTGACAGATATTGTCAAGTGGAGCAGACGAGTCAAGTGAGGAGAGCCGAGTTTATCACTGTGAAGTGGCTTTCACACAAGCATTGTAACCTTGAAGTTATTCTGACATTAACCGGTGGGGCTGTATGTATGAACGCAAATGTCCGACTCAGTAGGACCCGACATGCAACAGACTTCACGCTGCCAGCTTCCTTTTGTTAAGTCTGTGTAATGTCCGATTCAACCCAAACGGTGTGAATGGACGAGGTGATAGCCCGGTGACTTTACCAGAGTGAGTTGATGACATTTCTATTGTCGAGGAGAGAGGAGCCTTCCCTCCGCAATTCAATTCATCTGTCATGTTCTGTGGGAGGAAATTAATAAAAAAAAGATTGCCAACGTGTGCGTCTACTACCCAGACTCTGAGCAGAGCGCGAGGACGTTCAAGTGTTTATGAACAGATAGGCCTATATCTCCTATTGTGTATAGGGTAGCAAACTAAAGGATTGTTGCTTCCCAGTCTCTAACAACACTCAAAAAAAAGGAAAGAAGTTGCCTGTTTGGGTAACCAGAAAGCTAACTCCAAAATTCTATCTGAATATTTATTTTACGTGCCCCAGGCAATCAAGAAACCGTTTGTGTCAATGGCTGCATTGCACACACACACACACACACACACACACACACACACACACTATAAAAAGTGACCCATTAATAGCGCATGGCTCTGTTAGCACTTAGGCCAGGGATAGATGGAACAAAAAAAGACACAGACAGTCTCTCACACAGACACAAAGACCCTGAGGACATAAAGACTGGTCCATTACTAAGTGGAGTTAAGAATAAGAGCCACTTTCTATTAGAAGTAATCTTGCCAGGAGCAGGCAACTGAAATATACACACACTAAGAAATAAAGAAACAGGCTAGAGATGGGGGTCGAAGCTTAACCCATACAAGAGAAGGGAGGCATTACATAAAAGCTCTGACAGCAATGTTCTCAAGGATAGAAGCTAGAACTTTGTATGAGAGAACTTGATTGAAGAGACATTGCATAACACTGACATTACTTTTAAGCATTTAGGTAAGTGTACAGATAAGTCCATTACTTGTGAACTATAATAAAGACATTTTATTTGATCCATTTATCTAGGGTTCTTAGGTACCGTTATATGCAGTATATTTAGTGCTACAACATTAAAAGTGACCAATAGTAGCATGTTCATTTTGGAGTTTTGGCTGGCATAAAACAATAAAGATAACCCAAATAGTGCTTCTTTCCGAAATAACTCAAATCCACGAAGCGCAGCAAACATAACTCTTAACAGATCCACTCTATGGACAAATATGGTCCCAGCGTGAAAATCCAACCAGGGCAGGCAAACAAAAATCATTGAATCAAAATTCTGCTTTTATGGGAAATGAGGGTCGTTCATCTATTTATATATTTATTCCCCCAACAATTAATTAATTTAAAAACATTGGGAGAAGGTACCATACTTCTTTGGCCTATGGCAGTGTGCACAAGACATTTACTGCTGATCGGTCCAGCGGTTTGCAAAATTAGCTCTGTAAAAACACCCAAGTACACACACACAGATGGTTGCCTCCTAGAGAGCGCCACTGTAAAAAGAGAGAAATACTGGCGAGACACAGATATAAGAGTGAGAAAATATAAGGATAAATGGGGCCGAGAGTGTATCTGAGGAGAGATTGTGTTCACAAGCGATGAAAGATAGCAACACTAGAGGTGGCAGAGAGAAAGGACAGACAGAGAGAGATGGAGAGGAGGGGCAATAGGAGAGAGTGCGAGTCTGGAGAGAGATGAAGAGGGAATATGAATGTCTCAGAGAGAAACAGAGAGGCAGAGATGGACTTAGAGAGAAAGAAAGAGCGAGAGAGACAGGGAAAGATGCAGAAAGAGAGAGAGACAGACAGACGGGGAAAGATGCAGAGAAGTGTGTACATAATTTACAAGCCAATCTTTCTCGTTCGTTCTGGTTCACAGGTTTTACAACAAATGCAAAGACAGGCATGCTGACAGCAAGGCCTTGAGGCTCGTGAGCTGATGGCCCCATGCGTCATAGTAGTTATCAGTTATCGTGAAACAAAACGTGAAACAAAACGAGCGCTCCTGGAGTCCCCAGCCTTAACTGGTTTTGGCTTGGGAATAGCTTACACTTGGCAGATACTGAGTGTGAGGAAAAGGAGGGAATGTGAGTGAGAAAGACAAGAGGATGACTGTAGATTCATTCATAGTCTTCTCTAAACTCCTCTGTTGGCATTCCATCCCATTGTTCTGCAGAGGCTCCCCCACACCGAACACAGAAACACAATGAGACCAACCAGAGACAGAGTGGGGACCCATTTAAGCACACACACACCATACACACATTAAAATCCTCAGTGTTCATTTAACTCTGGGAGTATACACTATCCATTTATAAACAGAGTTACACATGGATAAATTAACACTGAGAATTTTACCGTGTACTAAACAGGGACAGAGAGGGGAGTGGCCAAGCGGCCAACCACACTGGCCCCATTTAAACCCACACACTCCCACACTAACCAGTAGAAGGCCACTTTGTCTCCCAGTTTCCTGTCGTGGACATTGCGGTCCAGGAGGTTGTAGCAGATGTTGGTGCAGGCTCCCTCCATACACTTAATGAAGATCTCTCCTTTGGTCACATCAAAGTTGTACTCCATCACGCTGCCTGTGTGTTTCGTCTTCCAGAAGAAGTCTTTGGCGATGTCTCCCCAGAACTCTGGAGCACAGGAGGGAACAGGGATAATGAGGATCTAGGACTGTCGCTGAATTGTGAAACCAAGACATTTAAGAGAAAATGTGATGCTATAAAGCATATACAGTATATATACTATACCCCATCTGTATAATATATGCATGGTTAATGAACTACTGGAGAGAGATATGAGTTAATCATGCTGCTGTAGTATCAAAGAACAAACAGTATACTGTATCAACAGACACATACAGTAAGGTAACCACACAACACAACAATTACAATAGTGACTGATAGGGCTGAGCGGTACTATGGAAAAAATCAAATATCACAATATGTTTGACCAAATACCTTGATATATCAATATTGTGACAATATTTTTTGTTTTGTTTATGACACTTTTTAGTAGTAGTTTAAGTATAAAATAGTAAGTGATTATATATGTGATTAAAACCTGGAAAAGAAAACACTTTTGCCATATCATGATATTATGACATACAAAATTCCAGACGATATCAAGTCTCATTCAACGATATATCTATAATTATTATATCAATATAATATCTATATAGTGCCAAGCACCAGTGACAAATGCCTGTTATTTACAACATACACAGCTGTCGTTCAAAATTCCCTTTCATCCTTTCAATACCACTTTCCTTTCTACTGCCTTGCTTCCTTTCTACTTCCTGTCAAGAAGTACCCACACACACACACACACACTAGCAGCGCAATTAAATCTCAAGTAATAACAAATTGTGATTTGACGTTTTGCAATTAAGTACGCTAATTGAGCAACTAATTCAAACATCTTCTTTGGTCAGCTGTTGCACTTGCTCTCATCGCCTCACAATTTACACAAGAGTTAATAAAACCTCTCAAACACACAGTGAGTAAGATTTCCTTGCAGTCTCTGGGAAACAGGTTGGATTACATATCTAATTGCACTGTGTAATTCATAGCCTGCAGATCGTAAACTAAGTGTTTCCTTAAATATCTTTGTAAACAATCAAAATAATCTTTAAGATGAGCATTGCAATCAGTGTCAGAAGTTGATACCATGCATGTACACTCACGGAAACTCAATTATAAATTATTTGCAGAGAGTACATCTATAGTGTTTCTAGTTAGAGAACAAGATATAGGCCTACTACATGTCAATTTGTAAACAGGATTGTGCTTATATACGGTTAGCCTTGTTGTGGAGGGGATCTGAAGACAACCTAGAGCAGTGTTTCCCAAAGTGGGGTCCGAGGACCCCCAGGGGTCCTTTAGGGTGTTCCAAGGGGTCCCCGATAAAATTTGATTAATTTCACTATTAGAATCTAGAGAATGTATATGTTGAGTATTAATTTACTCTCTCTCTCTCTCTCTCTCTCTCTCTCTCTCTCACTGTTATCTCCCCTACTTCAATATAGACAGTTG
The DNA here is from genome assembly GCF_963280865.1 of Gymnoscopelus braueri. Classification (NCBI taxonomy): domain Eukaryota; kingdom Metazoa; phylum Chordata; class Actinopteri; order Myctophiformes; family Myctophidae; genus Gymnoscopelus; species Gymnoscopelus braueri. The sequence goes on from NC_137614.1 coordinate 22,589,433, forward strand.
TACAATCATGTACTAGATCTAATCTAACAACAAAGATCTCTTACGGGGGTCCCTGGTAGCAACTCGTTTCAAATGGGGGTCTGCATCAATATACACACTGTATCAATGTGGGGGTCCTTGACATTAGCATGTTTGAGAACTGATCTAGAGAATTTCCATCAGTTACAGGCTCACTCAGCCTTTAGACATTAAATCTGAGATGTTTTCATTTGAATATTAATCAGTGTTCATTTGTACATTTATCAATCTGAGAGCAAATAATCAATTAGCACCATGCACAATTTTAGAGTTATATTAACACTCAGGATTCACTGTGGAGCTACTTGTGGGGACAGCAGGTGCCTTGCATTGCAATAACCTGGCAGGTCTGGATTCAACGAGGTTTCCCAGATCCTGTTGGCTTCGGTCTTTACTTCACTATATTAGTAAAATCTTCCGTGTGTGTTTAATTCATCCACGAGTAACACCGAGTTACATGTACAGTGTAAAAGACGGAGCCACTCACCATCTGGGCTGTCAATGGATTTGACATAGAGTTCTTTGTATTTGTCAAAGTTGGGGACGTGAGCCTCCTTTTTCAGGTCCCCCGATGCATGATACACGTCCTCCTTCGGCGCCTTATCGGGAATCATCTCGTATTCAGACTGACTGAGGCTTTGTTTACAGATAAATGTGTAGATGTATGATCTGATCTGTAGATATCTGTGGCGAGAGGACGAGTTTAAAAAAAAGAAGAGCCTTTTCAGATCTTATCAATGGAACAATCAATAACCAGGCTGTTGGTCAGTCAGAAGAAGTGATCGTAAAGCGGGACAGATGGTGAGGTTACATCGATAGTAAAGCTAGTAGCTCTGGGATAGAAACTAAGTTCATTCAGACACTTCCTTGTTTTTGAAGATGCCGTCCTCTCCACAACGATGCATGCAAAGAATAAATTAACAATAATAAACATAAAAATAAACAGTCTTTATCCCTACAACTGCAGCCGTTTTGTTGGCAAAAGAAAGTGTATTCCGTTTTTTGGGCTCCTCCAGGCGAGTACCTGTGTGTTTGCTTCCAGTAGTGTGTAGTTGCACAGACAGGACAAGCAAGCAAGCACTGTAGTCAGTGTGCAGGCTAACGGGCTAAGCTAACAGTCAGGAGGAAACGAGAAATGCACTTGAAACCAAAACCAACCAAAGCACACACGCTTCAAGACCACAGGAAGAGAGCATTCATGCTGCAGGTTTATGGACGTCCTCCTCGGTGGTTTGGATCACTAGTTTCACTGGTTTCTGGTTTCTCCTCCTCCAGTCCTTTTCTATTGACAGACCGCAGGGACAAGGAGAGACGTGCATGTAGCCCTGTAGAGTACATCCCATCCTGTGGAGGGACCCGTCATGTTGTGATTGGCTAGTTGGTTGTCAAGGGCAACTGCTGTTGGTTTCGGCTTACTCATACATACCCATGCGTTTGCAAAATATTCAAAACCCTAAACCCCCAAGGAGAAAATACTATGTTGTACAAACAAACAGGCTAAAGTTACCTCTCTTAATGTAGTTGCTGTGGTACAGAATATATTATAAACTTGGACAACGTTATCACCCTGACAAGTTGTCAGTGACAACCAAATATCCAATCACAGCGCAACAACCCCCTTGGCCCATGGGAACTAGATTTCCAGCATGCAGCTGGGGGGTAACCTCGCGTCAACTCTGTCTGGCCCCCATTCATTGTCCAATAAGATCACCTCACAACTATGACGCTATGTATAAATATGACAAAAGAATAAGTGCATGTTGAGTTGCAGAAAGAAAATGAATACTAATAGTTTATTAACAAAACAACAAGTGCGCCAATATACTTGTTTTGTGCAATAAAATACCAAACTCCTTTTCACGGTCAAATCGCTTCTCCCCTCAGCAATGATGTTTATAATGTTGTAGACCACTGACCTCTAGTGGACCATGACGTCTATTGCATTTTACAATAGTGAGACAACTCTTCATGTCATGGGCTGCCTGCCTGCCTGGTAAAGGTGCATGATGACCACAAGGCTGGGCTCTACAGCAGGGGTCGTCACTCGTCATCCAACGGGCTTGAGGTGCTGAAGCACAGGGCACCCGGCACCAAACGGCGTGAACAAAATAAAACGAGGAGAAACGCCGAAATGTAGCCCGGCGGGGGGCACCAAACCGGGTCCAAGCACCGGCACCACGAAGGGTTAAAGGGATATTTCACTTTCAAAAAAACTTTTGGTCATTTTATTGTCTTCTCAGGCTTTTGAGAGCCCCCCAGACCGTTTTTAAGTTGCTTGATTCAGTATTTAGATATTTGATATTCATTTTGTCAGACACGCCCCCTTCCTATACAAACCCATTATAACTTCAAACTAAATTTTTAACATGTTAGATTCATCAAAAACACCCGTCCTTGGTTCTGGTGACTCACCCTGCCCTCCTAATACGCGAGGGGGCCGTGTTTTTTTGATTACTTTTTTCGTTTATTTTATTTTTTTATTGTATTGATTTTTTTTCATTTTCCCATTTTTTTTTTTAAACAAATGAAAGAAGTTATCGAAAAAAACACGGCCCCCTCGCCATATTAGGAGGGCAGGGTGAGTCACCAGAAGCAAGGACGGGTGTTTTTGATGAATTTATCATGTTAAAAATGGAGTTTGAAGTTATACTGAGTTTGTATAGGAAGGGGGTGTTGTCTGATAAAATGAATATCAAATATCTAAATACTGAATCAAGCAACTTAAAAACGGTCTGGGGGGCTTTCAAAAGCCTGAGTAGACAATAAAATGACCCAAAGTTTTTTTGAAAGTGAAATATCCCTGGGGGTCGTCAACGTTTTTCAGGCCAAGGAGGACCCCTTAGCTGAGAGAGAGATTAAGTAGGGAAAATGTGACATTTAACCAATTAAACCCTCCGATACTTTGTAAACTTGACCTTTGGCTCGGTAGCCTACTTAACCTGGTCTGCTCGGTACTTGGTCTGCTCGTTTTCCCCTGTACACCAACCCTTTCACCGGAAATAGCCGATCTACAAGCCCTCAATACTTTGTAAACTTGACCTTTGGCTCGGTACTTGGTCTGCTCTTTTTTCCCTGTACACCGTCACCACTCACCAACCCTGTTCCTCCAAGAATATGGGTTCAAGTGGTTAATGTATTTTAAAAATCACACCCAGTGTGAAGTGGGCGGTGTGGTCATCACAGTGGTCATCATAGTGATGGAAGCTCACTTTAAAAAAATGGATTTTTTTTAAGTGCATTGGGTGTACTAATGAGCCAATCACAATACAGCTAATGAGGTGTCCCAACCCCACTTATAGGGGCGGCTACACCCATAGATATATAGCTACACCGCCCAAAAATCACACCCAGTGTGAAGTGGGCGGTGTGGTCATCACAGTGGTCATCACAGTGATGGAAGCTCACTTAAAAAAAAGTGGTCTTTTTGAAGTGCATAGTCCTATTTATAGGTTATTAATTTCATCATGTGTCTCGCTAGCCAATCACAGTGCTGAATAGAGTCAGCCAATAGAGTCAGCCAATCACAGTATAGCTAGGGGTGTACTAATGCTAGGGGTGTACTAATTATGAGCCAATCACAGTACAGCGAAGGGTGTACTAATGAGGTGTCCCAACCCCACTTATAAGGGCGGCTACACCGCCCAGAAATCACACCCAGTGTGAAGTGGGCGGTGTGGTCATCACAGTGGTCATCACAGTGATGGAAGCTCACTTAAAAAAATATATATATTTTTTAAAGTGCATAGTCCTATTTATAGGTTATTAAAGGGATACTTCACTTTCACATAAAATAAAAATTTAAAAAATATATTAAAAATAAATGAAAAAAGTAATGGAAAAATCACGGCCCCCTCACGCATTAGAGTGTCCTACTAATGTGTGAGGGGGCCTTTATTTTGCCATAACTTCTTTCATTTTTTTTAAATATTTATTTTTAATGTTTATTTTATGTGAAAGTGAAGTATCCCTTTAATTTCATCATGTGTCTCGCTAGCCAATCACAGTGCTGAATAGAGTCAGCCAATAGAGTCAGCCAATCACAGTACAGCTAGGGGTGTACTAATGTAGGGGTGTACTAATGTATGAGCCAATCACAGTACAGCGAAGGGTGTACTAATGAGGTGTCCCAACCCCACTTATAGGGGCGGCTACACCGCCCAAAAAATAAATAAAGTCCCACAAAGCTTTGGCAGTCCCCTGCAGTATCTCTGAGGACCCCTTAGGGATCCCGGACCTCCTGTTGAAGACCCCTGCTCTACAAAACAAAACAGAGCACCAGTCACTGACTATATTCAAAGGAGCATGGTGAAGGCCCATAGGATAAGAGTGCGTGGACCCAGTCAGTCACCCCAGCATGGCAGCATGGCATGTTGTCCACTCTCCAGATGGTACCGGAGCATCCGGGCCCAATGCTACACTTTACAATCTTCAATAATACTGTTCCGGGACTCATCCAGGCGAGAAATGAATCCATACATAGAGTGCCTTAAGAGAGCCTCACATGTATGGATTCCACATGTTACAAACAGGTGACTGGCACTATTCATGTTAACGACATGTGCCAAATAAAAACCCTTTGTGTGAATCATGTGATCAGATGATGGAAATGGTGAGTTTCGTGTTCAAGAAATAATATATTTAATAAAATAACATAATAGCCTAGGCTACTTGACTTGTGAGTGAGGGTTGGTGGTGAGAGGATACTCAGCAGGGGGCGACAGCGTGCAACAGATCTGAGGCAGAGGGAGAGCGAAAGATGGAGAGAAATAGAGAAAGGAAGATTGTGAGAGAGGAAGAGTGTGAAGGAAAGGGTTTGAGAGCTTGATAGACCAACCTGAAGAGAACGACAAAATAGATGAAGGAGAGGGGATGAGAAATTCATTTGTCTGTGATAAACTGGGCATATCCTTAAATTCTATCCAACTGATGGCAAGCATTTGATTATTGATAGAAAATGTGTTAATCCCCTAATGGTTTGTGTGTATTACTTCACTTTATAATGTTTTAAAACATTTTAAACTAATTTGTGAGAATTACAACTGTCCTCGTATCATCACCTCATAGTCATACTGTAAGTTGACTTATTTCCTAGAAAATAAAAGGCTCATGCACCTTTACACCAAATAATGGAATAATTTTTCATGTAATTCAGTACGTTATCTGCTCAAGTGTTCATTGCTCTGTGATTATCTGAGAGTCATCAATAAAATAAAATAAAATAAAACCTCAACTTCAGCAGACCTTCTTGACCTTAGAGTTCTAGGGTTGACCTCAGTTCTCGCCGTGACTTATCAGCAGCTCAACAAGGCACACAGCAACATCAGACAACTTATACTATGGCTGTCTTGTCTTCCTGTCTGTCTTTGTGTCTCTGTGACAATGGGGGACATTCTAACCAAAATGATAGAGTGACATTCCAGGGGCTGGCCGCTGGGGCCAACTGTGATGTCACAGCTGCGGAATTCTGGGCGTCTAAGCCTGAAAGCCACAGAGAGAGAGAGAGAGAGAGAGAGAGGGGGGGGGATATATGTAGATGGAATAGGACAGACAGACAGGGCAGAGTGTGAGAGAGAGAGATTTGAAAAAAATTGCTGCTATTTGTCCCAAAAATGTTAAACCAAGTGAATGCAAAACATTGAAATATTGTTGTTCAGTTACTACTGAAGTTAAAGCAGTCATACAGCAGTTATTGTATGTTTACTATACTACTGCTAGTAGTAGTAGTTGTATTATTATTATCATTATTATTATTATTATTATTATTATTATTATTATTAGGCTGTATTATTATTATTATTATTGTTATTATTATCCTCTTGAGCAACGCTCAACAACAATAAAACAATACATACAGTATTAACGTACACATTACAATGATACAGCATTTTGTGCGTTTGCAAGTTCTCATTTATACTTCTGAGTGATTTTTCTGGCACTTTATTATAACTGATTCCATGTTTACTCTGTCGATTAGATGTTTCTTGGGGTGTGATCATGATTATAGAAATTACTAGAAATTCTTAAAAATTCTGGAACATTAAATGTTGTTATAGTATCTTCTAGTGATGAGCGGGTCGACCCGTAACCCGCGGGACCCGCGGGTCAACCCGCGGCGCGGGTAGGTCGAGTCAGGATTTCAGAGAAAATTATGCGGGCTGAGGGTGAGCGGGTCAGCCGCTCTCCACGAAAAAAAAAAAAAAAAACCCTATTTTGACCAACATGCTTGTTTATTCAGCCCATGACAATGTTGTGCTACTGTAGACATATAAAGGGACTTTGGGTACTTAAAAGAGCGCTATATAATATATATATATATTCCCACCGCGGGTCGCGGGGCGGGTTGAGCCATAGATTTATATATGGGTTCGCGGGGCGGGTTGAGGCGGGTCGCGTTCCGTCGCGGGTTGGGGCGGGGCGGGTCATGAAAAAACCCGACCCGCACATCACTAGTATCTTCAAACTAAATTCCCATACAGTGTAATTAATTGCGTGGAAACAAACTGGAAATGAGGAACAGAGTTGATGTGGAAATACTGATTTATTGTTTGTAAGAAACTTGATTCAGCAAAGAGTATTTCTCAAAGAATATAACAAAAAAACAACAACAGCTCAAACAGTACACAAAAAAAGAGGAAGTAGACAAAATGGAGGCATGTGGCACTTGGCCCACAGTGTACAAGAATCTTGGCACTGATTGGTTGAATAAGCAAGGTCGAGAGGTCAGGGATCAGACAAGCACCACAGTAATTTAAAACTTATATTGAGACTTTTGTAGAAGATTTTTCCATTACACCTCTGTAGATGATGATAAATCATTACGTTCATTTATAAAGTTTTGTTGTTCATTCTTAATACTAACCACCAAGTCAATATTACATTGTCTCTCATATGGATACCGTTCCAGTGGGTACCTAAACCTTGTGGGCATCTCTCCGTTGGCAGTTTTTTCAAAAACTTAAAAGAAAAAAGAATAATAAATGTATGGTTTGTTAATTGGTCGGAAAGAATGTAGAGTATACATGATTCTAAGTAAACATGCACGTACATCATTATCAGACCTAACTTTACCCTTCAACTTCTTGTTTTATCCCTCAAATGACTGGATATCACAGGTTTTGTACTAGCAATGTGTAGCATTTGTAAACAAAAAAAAAAAGATTGGGCCTCAAATGTAAAAAAATAAAATAAAATAGGTGTAGATATCAAATCAAATATAGAATATAAAATAAATAAATATATGTTTTTTTTTAATGGTGCCCAGTATTCTCAGGGGCCCACTGTTCCGGTTACAATTCATATAACACATAATACCCAGACGTGGAATTAGGTAGGTCATAACAACCTGAGCCAGTCGGAATGAGGTGCTGACTAACAGGTTCTTGAAATGGCTATAATATGACCATGAGCTTCTTTAGGTATACTGTATCTGCTGAAGTCAGCAGAAAAATCCTCTACCAAAATAAAATGACAAACACTTCATAGAAACAGGAGCTCTCAAGGTATACGCACACATCAGATAACCTGAATCAGACAAGAGTTTATTACTAGCGAATATGTTTAGTATTTTGTCTGCTGTCTGGTTGCCTTTTCACCTAGTCAGACACAAACGGAAACCATTACAAGCCAACAACATATTCAGTGGAGAATGGGAGGTAACATGTCAGCGGGATGGAGCAAGCAGGACACTATGAAACGAAGTTTGTCCTCCCCTTGCATTGCATAATAAAATACTCTCCTTCACTTAAGCTGAACTACACTACAATGAAACAATGACTTCCTGACATATTTCAAGCACTGAAGATCTGAAATCCTATATCTAAAATTTCAAGTTTATAGGTAAAGGTTATTTCTGTGTCTCAGAAGCATCAGGGACAAGGATTATGATGAGTGTCTTTCAATCCAATTGATTTTCACCTCAGATTTTGTGTGTTAAACTCGTGTAGTGTGCGTCCAACCAGTGATAAAAAAAAGTAAATGAAAGTTTCCCAAAAGCAACTTCATACTAATACCAAAGGTTTCCCCACACAGGCAAACACCCTTTGAAATTGCGCATGGGTTTCCAAAATACAATTTCGTATCAACACGAGTTTTAGTAAATGGTTCAGTCTCAACCAATTATAGAAAAGGAGGAATCTAAAATAACCTATTACAGGATGTCTGAATGTTTTTAAACAACTTCATCCTTGTGTCGGTTTTAAGATATCCATCAACCAACAATCAAGAGGGAAAGTCCAGCTAATTAAAATTTGACTAATGAGAAGAAAATAACTTAAGTACATTTTGGAAAACCCATACCCAAGGTCTCAATAACTAAGTCACCATATCACAAAGCATTGAAAGCAACAAACATTTGTGCTTAAAATCAAATAAAACAAGAGTTTTTTAACAACTCAATTATTTAACTGCTGTGCCCCCCCCCCCGCCCCCCAAAGAAAGTTAGCACTATGATTATCTCAGCATCAAAGTTAAACTACACATTCTAGAAAGTTATGAATAGATCTCAAAGCTGAACCCAAATGGAGGTGTGTCTATAATCATGTTCTCTCAAGGCAACATACAGAGTTAAAGAATGTCAATCTAAAACATAACAAAACAATTCAAAACATTCCATCTTCCTGTTCTGTGATTTCAGTATTTGTTTCTATAAGGCTTGTGATAGCCTTTTATTTTGGTACCAGACAATTGTCAAACCGTTTATACTCCATCGTACAACGGTGTCACTTGCTGACATGAACTGTTTTTCCAAGTTTGAAAATATGTTCTTTTGGGCAAACAACACATCTTACTATGGAGTAAAAGTAGACATAAAACTCCAACACAAAATGGTCACAATCCAGAGTCAGTTAATTATACAAGCCTACTGTTGTTGCTGAGTAACTGGTGATCCTATTCCAGCTTAATTATAACAGTGGATCTCAACTTTGGTCTTCGGGACCCAGAGTACTGCTGGTTGCCATTCTTATCCAGCCATCTAATCACAAAGTATGCTATACCAGGATCACCTGGTGATGGTATAGGTTCATTCTGGTGGATTAGAACTAACTTTGCACTCACAGTTGAGAACCACTGCTTCATAAGTCAAGAGTATGTTAGTGTACCCCACCATGCAATGGAGGCCCTCATTACATGTTGGCAATAGACAACAATTTATGCAGTGCTAGACAGTACATCTTGGGAATGCAGAAGGAATGACCTCAGCATTATTGCTTTAATCAAATAGGTAACATGGTATTTTAACATATTTCATTTACATTGCAGTGGGAATGGCTTTGTGAAATGCCATTTGCTGTCTGATTATGTGCTATGGAGGGCCTGTGGTCTACGTAGGATTTAATTCCTACCAAAATATTGTTATACGATGGCGTCGCTCGCCAAAAATACCCTATCCGCAAGCTCACAAACGCATTGCATCAAGTTTGTAGATCTGCCATCTTCAGTGAGCAACGCAGTCGTATGACAGATAATAAATATAACATTATTAATCTCCCACACACACTGGTAGGTGTGCAAATTAGTGACATGAACTGATGGGGTTTGATTACCAGCGGTACTTCCACCCCTAGGTCAAAATTTGTATTTTATCACTCTGCAGCCAGTATGTTTATGCTTAATGTTTTGATAAGATAAAAGCCCCCTTTGACAAGAGCCAAACAGTCTCCAGTCAAAACTCAGATGAGCATAGTCATATTACAGTTTGATTTCATTAGCATATGCATTTAATTTGTCTTAAAACTACAGCTTTGAATGCTAGTGTAACCATTTGTAACATGTTGTTTCAAACCATTTTACAGAAGCCATTAAGTCTGTTTCAAACTAAAACATCCAAGATCCACCCAGAATACCTCCAATGTCCTTTATTTTCTGACTTCTGTCCGGAAAAGTGATTTATAACCATATGAGGACTTCCTTACAATACTTAAATCATAGTACAAACATTTGCCAAAAAGAGAATAGTATAAAGTCACACTTATGAAATTATGAAAAACGTACTTGTCATTAAAGAAAAGTGTATTCTTTTTTTTAACCAGGAATAAGGCATTCGATAAACAGTTAACATCTGTCATCAAGCAACAGAGACAGGCAATTTCTAAAAGGAGATTGACTTTTTAGTCTCTAGATTACACACTTATAAAGAATTTGTTATTTTCAACACGTGGGTCTCATTTGGGGTACTATACATCTGTGCAACCTTTTGTGTATGTAAACAGCGGATTTCATGTACACTCGCCTTACATATGCTCAGATTTATGTAACAAAATTGCAGCAAACAATTTACATTACTATAAGGCAGGTTGGCAGAACTTTAAATGTCCCCAGAGGAGCAATTGGTTGTGTGGGTATCACTTAAGTTATGTAACAAAAATAACACAAATGTGAAGTGGTCCCAGATTAGAAGCACATTGAAGTGTTGAAAATGACACATCCGTTTTATAAACAGTGTCAACATAATTTCTTTAAGTCCACAGTACACAGCTTTCATGTTAAAATTGGCCACAAATCAAGGCTTGGAAATAGCAAAGCAGTGGGGGTGGGGGATAGACACTCGTATTCAGTGTACATTCCCAAAGAAGAAAACAACTTTGGTTTGACAGATTGGCAAGTCATTGATCCCATATTATTACTGAACACATGACAGGCTTGGAAACGAACAGACCAAAGCCAGCAGTTGAAAAGTCATGGAAGGAAACTGACATAGTTCTCACCCGGTCACAGTGGCTGTTTGGACTCCAAAGCTAAGCAGTAACACATATTTTTTAACTATTACTATTTTACCACCAATATATTTTCTCCATATAGTGGTTGGTTAGCTGCTACAGTGGCTGGTAGGGGAGACAAGTCTGGTGGTCAATTCTCGGCCTGTTCGGCATCATTCATGGTAATTTATACTTGACATGTTTTCAACAGAATAAAGTGATTCAAACTTTTTTCAGTTGAACATTTTTTTCAACCAACACTTATCGAAAGGGTCACTTAATGCAGTATAAAATAGCCTTTAGTGTTGGTTAAGAGGGGTTTATTAAGGGTCACTTGTATAAAACCGTGCATATGCCTTAAAACAAGCACTCAAAGAGACGATAAAACATACAAAAAGATCATTTGTGATCTTGCAAATACTTTTCATTAAACATTGGCATATTGACCAAAAGGCTGCTGTCTGGAAAGGGTGGCTCAACAAAACAAAAAACAAGCAGGGTTCTTGGAGTTAAGAACTGCACATTTAAGAAAGAACCATCAGCAACAATCACAAGATGACATCTAGAACGTCAACATTGGGGGGAGGTGGTCCACAAAATTACAATATGTGGTAGACAGTGATAATAGTGAGGGGGGACCTTATGTATAAAAGGTGAATTTGTGGCTGATGGGGAGTCAAACATACAATGAAAACAATGACCTCTCAAAACCTAAGAAAGTACGAGGTCTTGCAAAAAAAGAAAAAGTAGTAAATAAGTGTGAAAATGGGGGAAAAGGAGATAACAGACAGTTTTTTCAATCTTTGTTTGTCAAACACGCCGAAACCAAGACGGCAGCGCCAGAGTCTGGACAGAGGCAAGTGGAAGACCTTTACTGCTGCCTCGCCCCAAACCACAACTGAATGTCTTACACCCACCCCACATAATATATTACTTTTACTGACACCATTTCAGTTCCTGAATTTATTGAGCTAAATGGCTCAAAAGAAAAAAAGGGACACAAAATGGCCACCCACACAACAGCTGCAGATGGGAGCGGTGACAAGAGGAGACAAACGACAGTTAGTTTGGAACGAGTCTTCTTGACTTCAGACGGACAGTATGGTCTTCAGAGGAGGTTCATCACAACTGATTGGTTTCTAATTGATTTTGCACTTGAAAACACACATACATTACACACACACTCTCGCTCACACTCACACAGAAAACATTTTGTTTTGTTAAAGTCCAATATTTCAAGAAACCAGATGTTATATAATCTGGCTTTTGGGGAGCAGTGGGGTCTGAAGGACACAGGGAATGGGTTGGAACTGGAAACTTCTCACTGACAGGTGGAGTGTACTGGGAAAGAAAAGGCAGTGACTGAAATTAGTTGATTGCAGAGTAGGGCTGGAGTTTCCTATAAGATTCAACTGCAGGGGTTGAGGACACCGCAGGGGACCACGTGTTGGTATCAGTGGTTTCCCAGCAGGGCTCATGGGTTCTCGATCACAGGTGGAAATATAACACATGGGTGTGTTTTCTTGGAGGTACCAGCTTGAAGTTTATGGGCATTACAGTAGGGTGGTGGGGGGCTGGGATGGGATGGTGAAACTGTAGAGAAATAGGGTTGGTAGACCAGATCTTACGTCTAATGGGACTAAAACTCCTCCTGTTCTTCTGACTCAGCATCTGGTATCACAAAGCCCTCCTGTGGAGAGAGAGAGAGACATTAGGTATTGAATGAATGGAGGGAGAGAGAGAGAGTGAGGATACGACCCGAGATGGATCCAAACCTATAGGGTTTCATGTAGGGCAGTGACAAACTGCCAAAAGGGCTTTAGTTCGCGAGATACCCCTACCAGAGGTAGCACCAAACACAACATTGTTTTGCCTCATCTCTAAGGCCTTCCATACATGAAATGGATGATCTTGTATAAAAAATATCTTACTACGAAAGTGGTGAAATTGCTATACACCACCCCAACAAAGCAAAGCCTGGCCGTCTAGGGGTTGAGGCATATTAACTCATGTAGATTCACAATGGAAGCACAGAGATTTAACTCCATCAGTATGCAAGCTACATTTACACAACTGATATTGCTGGATTCAGTATAACCACACCTTTCCAACAAGCCTGCGTTTCATTAAGTAAGATCCATACGTCAAAAAGCTCACAGCAGAAGGCCTTAATGCATACTATTATTACTACTACTAAATGTTGCTCAACAGAGAGATGATGTTCATAAAACTGTCTCCATATACAGATGATATACTTTGCTTCAAAATAAAGGTATCTTATCATGCATCATGTAGAGCTACTCCAGTAAGACCACCATGGTTGCTGGATTCAGTATAACCACACCTTCCCAACAAGCCATCATATGTGTTGCTATGGCAATCCATGTCAGATTCACTACAAAGTAAAGAAAACATTCTACATAGACCTATTGTAGGTTTGTGTTCAAATAACTATATCTCCTATTTCCAGGGATGTCCTGGCTTCAAGTTAGCCTGGTAAACCCCCTCCCTCCGGAAATCTCATTTGCATTTGATTTCAGGGAGGTCTGGGATTGCGCAGGGAGTAAGCATGCCCGAACACTGCGTGTTCGAACCAATCAGCGGCTGCTAGGGGCGGGATCATCCAATCAGCTGCCTAGTAGCTTGAAAAAAAGAAAAACTGTCTGTCATCGATTCTGCGACCGAAGTCTCAGATGGGAAGTAGGCTGTGAAACAAATGTGTGTCGCAAGCTTCTTCTATTTGACGGTGTCAGGTTAGCTTCAAGTATGGCAAATGTCTTTTAAAATTGTTTTAATTTATTTTTGGGCTTTTAGGCCTTTATTTGACAGGACAGTAGGCTGACAGGATGGGGAGAGAAAGGGAGTGACATGCAGCAACGGCCGTCGTGAGTCGAACCCGCGACACACTGTAAAGGCGGTTACACACCGGCGAATATAGGCAAAATTCGGACTCGTTCCGAATAATTAAAAGACGCTTTTTCACTCCATGTAAGCTTGCATTGACTTTATACGTTTAAAAAAAAAAACGTATAAAGTCTATTATTCGCATGAAAAAAATCGCCCCGGTGTGTAAGGACCTTTAGGCTACAGTGAGCCTAGGTGCCTGGACCGCTACGTCAGCGGTCCAGGCCAAGTATACCAAGTTTTAAATCTCTCAGAGCTTCCATTGTGAATCTATATGAGTTTATATGCTTCAACCCCCAGACGGCCAGGCTTTATAAAATATATATCAATTTGACCACTTTTGCAGTAAAATATTTTTATACAAGGCACAATCAATTTCATGTATGGGAGGCCTTAGCGATGAGGAAAAACTATGTTGTGTTTGGTCCTACCTCCGGTAGGGGTACCTCAAATTATTTAGGCCATTGTCACTAGGCTAATGTACAGTACTTGTGCAGCCTAACCGCTTACTTAATGAAACACAAGGTTCCATTTACTTATTCTCTCTCTGATCAACAGTCCTTTGTGTCTGGAAAATTTCCTTCATGCCGAATTCAAGAATAACAGAGCAATCAAAGAAAACAAAACTTTATTGGGAATTAATTATTATTGAGCAGTTTAGTTTTTTAGACAGGACAGGACAACATAGAGTGACAGGAAGCTCATTGCAGAGCGTAGAGTGACAGGAAGCTCATGGCAGAGAGGTTAAGACATTCAACACATGGCTCTAGTCTAGCCAGAACCTGAGAACATTGCAATGATCAATCTGTAAACAACTGTCAGCTACAAACAGTTATCATTTGATGTCCAATTTTTTTTACAGTGCATGCATAATCTACTTGACACTGGATTTTTCCCTTTTACGTAGAAAGTAAGAAAGCTGACAGGGATACACAATAGAAAGTCTCCAGACTAGTTTAACAGGAATATCTACAAAAAAACGTGCTAGGCAATACAGTTAAAATACTATAGGACTAAAAGTCCTGAGGCAGAGCCAAGTTGCTCTACTGACAGTAGTTTAGTTTAAGGAATCAACGACAGCTGCAGACTCACAGCAAACAGTCGGCACTCGCAGAGATTTCTTTGCGTTTTTAATTTACAGCAGCAGCAGTCTGAGAAACTGACTTGTTTCGGCTCTTCAGGCCCTCATCAGCGTGTGCGTTATTATAAACGCAGACATTGCTTCTGTGAGTGTGGACTGTTTCTTAAGACAAGAGGCATTACAGTCCAACAGGGGTTTCCTCAGCGTGGGATGTGGGAATGATTCTTGCTTTGGATAACTATACTCTCCATTTCACACACCACATGGCAATGCATCACAACCATATAGACAACATATAGATGAGAAAAACATTGCTTTGGTTGTTTAAGAATGATATTTCACTGCGACAAAGACTAGAGCCCCTAGAAGTCATATAGTAGAGGACCACTATCACTTGAAAACCCATGTTTGAGGGGTAGAGAATGTCTATGATGCAAGAAAGAACTGAATCTCATGACTAACAAGGGATTTGAAATTACGTGTTAGCATACAGAATGACTGTAAAGGCTTGTTTCAATTGAAACACAGCTGTGAAATACAGTTAAAAGTTTGTGATTTGAACTCTGAGATTTGGCTGCGAGTACGTTGGCTGTGACATACAGATGGAATGTCAGGGTTGTTGTGAACTCACATCTGTGGCGTAGAGGATGTCTATAATCCTCTGCAGGGTGGGGTCTCCCTCCCCTTCCTTCTCCTGGCAAATCAGCTCAATGTTCCGCAGCTTTCCAAAATAAAAGTCCCTCTCCTTCTCCATGTCCTGGATGGTGGACTTCAGCATGTCCACCTGAAGATAAAATAGGAACATGTAAAACAGAGGTTCCAACCCTTTTGCAGTGCAGAGCTACCATTCAAATGTTACAATTTTATTTCACCAAAGCCCTTTGCAATTAATGAATATTACACAAGAGGGTATGCTTAACTATTATTAGTGGCACAACATTAATACAGTCAGGAGTACTCCCAAAATAACAGCCTTTTTGCAAGTGTCATCTCCTTTCCCCTGAAAATACGTGGGGTCTGACTGAGACTAGTTCCTGTTAACCTGTCAGTCCAGAGCCATTGAGATGGCTCTGGGCCAGCCAACTTCAGCCAATAAACTAAATAAGACATTGTGACTTCTCAAACTGAATAAATACCACATATAGAAAAACAAAACTTTAGTCATCTCAATGTCATTGCAACAAAGATATCCTATGATTTTAGATTTTATAACAGATTTAGCTACAATGTCTGCAAGCTTCAAATGCATTTATTAACTGTAGTGCTGTGACATAAAGACACCATGAGAATGTCAGAGTGAGAGGAGCTTCTAGTACACAGTCAAATCAACTGAGGTGTGCCGTCATGCTCATTTGAGAATGGCTGGAGAGACTATTTTCGACCAATCAGATTAGTTGGTCAGAACTACCCGTTGTATCATGCAATACATTCACCCATTCCCACACCCAGTCACACACTGAGTCACCGATAACGGAGGAATCCATGCAAGGCACCAACCTGCCAATCAGGAGCAGTTAGGGTTTCAGTGTCTTGCGCCATGACACTTCAGACCTGCAGCCAGGAGGAGCCAGGGATCGAACCGGGAACATTCCAATTCCTGGACGACCGCTTTACCTCCTGAGCCACTCCAGACCGCGATATTTTGATTAGATTGGGGTCTGTGGAATTCAGTGTGCGGTATGACAATAACAGCTCTATAAGTGGTAATAAACTGTCTGCTAAATGCTTAACATGTAAATCAAAATGGGTAGTGCCATTGTTTGGTTGGTGTGCGTACCCCAATACCAACAATAAATACAATGAATAAATAGTGGGCAAAAAAAACTAATGTAATCTAAAATAACTCCCAATTTTCTCCAGAGAACCACCTTCACACTGTTCTGTGGAGGAAAAAAATGGCTGTTGTCAAAACCTGACCTCCTGCATAAGCTCTGCTTTATCGTCTCCGCCGACCCCCATCCCTGGCCTCCTGGCTCCGCTTGCCGTCATCTTGGGCGCAACCTTGGCGACAGGCGTTCTCTGAGGAGCTAAGGATAGAGAGACAGTGGTCAAAGGAAGAACCAAAAAAAAAGCATGTAATGTGTTAAGGCTGGCTCTAGGACACCATCTCCATTGAAAATATTATTAATTTAAGCCTCTTGGATTGTGAGAATTGCATGGCCAATACTGTGATATGTATACATCAGTGTGTGAACTTCAACTAACCTTGGTTGAGTGTCTTCTTGGGGGGCTTGTTGAGAGCAGACATGGGTGCGTTTGCGGGCATTGCTTCCTGTCCCTGTCGTGCCTCCACAGGGTCGTAAGGTTTGCCGTCATAGTTGGCATCAAAGAATTTTTTAAACCATTGCACATACTCAAAGTTGTCCTGGAACTTTCCCTTCACCAGCTTGTCCACTGGAATGATCTGTGAACAAGAAAGGGGAGATGAGAGAGGAAGCAAAAGAGCAGGATTGAAATTAAACAATTGGGTGGGTGAGGGGGGCATTTTATTGATTTATATATTCCACAATGGACCACAATTGAAACAAGCCTTTGGCTTTTTTGTGTCTCATCCATTTGCTCGTCGTACTGCTGTACTTTGAAAAATACAATATTCAAATCAATCAATATTTGTGAAAAACTATTGCCGTTTTCCAGAAAAGAAATTGTCCCTGTCAAATAAACAAATTAAAAAAAAATCTGAATTCAAACAGGACAGTGGAAAGCAACAAGAAAGAAAATGAACACACAGTACTGAATGAAAATGCAGTTTCAATTAGTTGAATTATATATTTTTGTTGTGCAAGAACACTACTAGGAAAATTATTTGGTGTTTTTGAAATTACAATGAATGAGATTACTTGTGATTGTGTGCATGTGAACAGTCACAATGTTTTTTCTGCAGACACACAAGTTGCCCTGGTGGATGACAAAGTAAGAATCCATACCCTACAAATGAGGCTATAGTCCTTCCTGCAGCTGACTCCAGTTCAAACTCACCCAAGGCACTAAACTTCGTTATCCCCCTTCTCTCTCTTTTTTCTCCCAATTTATTAGTTATGCCAATTCCCAGTTTTCCTCCTCATGGGTAATCCCTGTCACTGCTGTCCCCTACAGATGATCACGTTGGAGTTGTAGACAACGACGTCTACACATGAAATCATCAGCCGCATCTTTTCACCTGACAGTGAGGAGTTTCACCAGGAGGACGCAGAAACACGCCATCCCTCATAGTTTCGCACCTCGATGAACAGGAGCCCTGAACAATCCTCTAGGAGTCGGTAGTTCAGTGACAGACTCACCCTCACCACCCAGCTTCCCACCAGCTATCACAAATGTGTTTGCTGGAGTGCCCGGCCAAAATGTGGCACCATGGAAGATTCTAACCCCTCGTCTCTGTGGTGGTTGCCTGGGACTTTACCCTTGCATTCACCCGGATGCCCACCTTCCCGTCGCCCTCTCTCACACACCCCGTTTTGGCAGCTAATGAGTAGCTGGGACCTAATTAGCAGCTCACAGAGCTCTGTGTGAAATGCCAGCTAGGTTGCCAACCCACCCTCACTACTGGCACTGGAAAAATAAACACCAGCCTGCCAGAATGGGATAAACACACACTCACCCCCTAATGTTGTGGACAGTCAGACACACATACATACTGTGTCACCGACAACATGTACAAATCGAGTGTGCACGCACATGGCAGATAGTGTACATGTCAGGTAGACATGCACACACACACACACACGTCACAAAAAATAAACGGTGAAAGAAAGGAGAGAGTGGAGAGAATTAGACCTTAACCATGTCGACCAATGCAAAAACATTGTGATTACATGGCATACAGGCTGAGAAAATGCAATTTTCCAGTCCCATTTTGGACCTGTTATTATAGGCAAACATTTTCAAAAGTAAAAAAAACACTGAGCTTGTAGATTTTTGAACAGGTCATTAATTAAAGTAATAATTAATTACTTTAATAAAAATAAAATAAGTAAGTTGACAGCCGGAATGTAGACGGCATCCGGGAGCAGTTTGGGTTGGCGCCCCAGTATGTGTCTTCCGTGAGGAAGAAGCCCAACAAATCCACGGTGGGGCCTTTAGGAGGGCCATTCAAGCAAGCCGCAAAGGGAGCCTGCAGCAGTACCACCACGGGCCAAGACACCATCACACCAGAATGAAATGTTTGGAGCGGGGGAGTCTGGTGCAACGCTCAGGTCCTGGACCTGATGAGACGGAGGAGGAGCCCGGCCAGGAGGCCATCCACAGAGCCTAGTCCCTCCACATGCCAGAGTATCTCCTCTCCCCCATTCCTGGCAGAGTAGTTTCGGACAAGCGTATTGAGTGGCCCTGTCTTTCCCTATTTAGGACTGACCGTGGGTAGCTACCTGGGACGTAAGTCGGGGCTTGATCAACCCTGGCTGGGTCACCTGGGCGAGGGTGTATATGTTGCGAGACCCAAAACATCCTATGACCCCAGGCTACAACACTGATGATACGTCCCAGGTGCATCCATGTGATGTTTTTTCGTTAAATTCAATATTTTCATATATTGAATGTGTTTTAACACATTGAGTGCCAATCTTAAGGATTTTAACAAGGTCTATGGCGACGTGAAAAAAACAACAATAAAACGTTGGCACTGGTGAGTACATTATGAGATTAACCTCTGGCATGGAATGTGTTAATATAAAAATATTATCTACAAAAAAGCAATTTTTTTATTCGTTTGCTTATAAGTAAAATGTTCTCAAATAGAAACTTTAGTCTCAAAAACCAGGATCGGCAACGGACACAGATCTGTCATCGGTCGGGCTCTAGAACCAACTACAGAAGTCCAGCGTAGGCCATAATGCGAAGGTTGATGGTTTGTTTGTCTCAATAAACAAGTATTTAACCTTCAAGTGTAAATGACTTCTGTGCGTGAGATTCTTCAAAAATACTGACTTACTGATGGTCAAAAAACACAGACTGTACTTGAACATAACCTGGATCCTTGTCGGAAGTGTGTGATGTCATGTGTGGTTTCGGTTGAGGACTATTCTATATCACTGTCAGTGCCGCCAACAGAATTTGTGTTTTTATTCTCAGTGCTGAGGGGAGTGACGCAACCCTGACAGGATAAACAGAGGAATCCAAAGCATGATATAAGAGATGACAGAGCGGTGAAAAGGAAGAACATAACATCTAGTCAGGTTTGAACACATGACCTGACTAGATGACAAAGGAAGCCCTGCTAGCAGAGAGGATCATTCAGTACCGAGTCTGGCTGAATGCTAACAGTAGTAGAATATATTGTTGTGTCAGGGAGGGATATTAGCCAAAGGCCAGGAGTCAAATGCTGGGAAAACAGCTGCGGAACTTAATAAAATAAGTTTCTATTAATTTCTCTGTTTCGTCAATCCATTCAGGTTCTATTTGTCTACTTTATCAGACATATTGAAGAAAGTGAGCAATGTTGAATAAGAGATCACATTCTATTCTTAGCAAGCATGTTCTTCATGATAAGCTGGGACCAGCTCTCGGTTTGCACTTGACATTTCTGACCCGACTGACAAGAGTGGCTTATATTAGCTGGTCACAGCTAAAAGGCAAGTTAATATTCAGGTTTGATACAAACATCAAACTGAATTTTAGGGTGTATTAACCAAAGTGGCCAATGTGTAAGATTTGGAGATCAGGAGAAGATAGGAGAGAGGAAAAGAGACAAATAAGATGTATTGTAATCTGCATGTTAGCACTAAAAGTAAGGGAGCAGTAAGGAAGTTGCTGTTATAATGTGTAGTTTGCATGTTAGCAGTATTAGGAAGGAGATGGTACAATGTGTAGTTTGCATGTTGGCAGTAAGGACGGAGTATAATGGTACAATGTATAGTTTGCATGTAAGGAAGGGGATGGTACAGTGTATAGTTTGCATGTTAGTAGCGCTGCCCTACAAAGTTATGGAAGCAACATTCTTGGCAGCTTACTTTGTCGACTCCCATCTTCTTGAAGGAGGCCTGCAGGAGTTTGTAGTTGTGAATGTACTCGTGCTCCAGCTTGGCACCGAATTTGACTTTCTTCAGAGGCACACAGTTGGGAAAAAGCATGTCCATGAACTGACAGTAGGCACCACCTACACAAATGAGACAAACGGTCTTAATGAGGTCTGAACAAAAATAGGCTCATTCAAAAGAAATATTAAGACAGACATAGAATTGGAATGAGAACCACTCTGTGGTTGTTTTATAGGGTATGACCAGCAGGGATTAGGGCAGCTGTGCGGATGTCCACTTCACTGACCTTGGCACACCCCATTTTGTTTTGAATAGCCAAACAAAATATCATGGACAGATGTCTTTTCCAATCGCCAGCATGCAAAGTCAGATTAATACAGGACAACATAATACAATTTTAGTTTTACTTGGGCTAGTTTGGGTCTAAGATTTTATTTCCCCCCCCCCCAACGAAGATCTCCATAAGAAATAAATACAAAAATATAAAACTGCAATTTTATTTAGCACTAATCCATTTCACTAATCCTTTTCCAGCCCACCATTCAAAACATTGGTCACTAACCCATCATTCCTACTTTTGGCATGAACAGATTCTCAATAGTCTACACTACAGCAGTGAAACGTGATCTTATCCATTTGTTGGGGACTGGTGATTGATAGCCGTGTTAGCTCACTAGGCCACTACATCATGACAAAGCAATCTGCTCCCCTGAGCGTGATCAGTCTTTTCCCCCCCATAATCTGGTTTCCTCTACACAGTAAAATTGGGAAAGACATGGTATAAAAAGAGAACATGCACTCATTCAATTGTTGAGGTAGAAATAATTTCAACTAAAAATTATTATTTCTAAAGTATTTTTTTGTATACATTTTATTATGACTGACTGATCCCTAAAGAGAATATCTGATGTCTTTCATTCAAAAATGAGAGAGCATTGACACATGACACCTGTTCTGACAGTCATTGACAGTACAAAATGAAAACACATTAAGGGTGCTTTTTGTTGGCAACAGGTCATTTAGGTCCTTGGTTAACCAAATGACAAAGACATCTATTCCTTTGAGGGTGATGTAATCTCTCTTTGTCCTTTTCCAGTATCGGTTCTGTTTCTTGTCCAGGACCACACAGGGACAGACATGATTCAGTAACAGTCAAAATCTATTACACTCAACTCTACAATTGCCCTTCGATGTCTAATCAATGTTTAATGTTACATTCGCAATCCAATATTATGATTAGACACCAGCATGCCCTACCAGGGCTTGGTATAGTTGCAGGGTACCTTTTAATCCAACTGTGCTGGAATGAAATGCAATGCAAATCATCAGCTTTGATTGGTGAAACTCAGGGGTTGGTGCTAAGGGTAGCCCTATTTTCCGGGGCAATTGGAGTTTGCCTTCTGGATGGCCGGAATGGCAAGTGGGTATTTGCGTTTTCTCCCCCGCTATTTATTTATTGACTCTGAGGCAACCTTTTTTGTTATACTATTTGCACAACATGAGATATCTGTCCATATTTGCACAACATGAGATATCTGTCCATAAACACTATCGAACAGCCCCGTTCTCTGTCCAGAGTGCACTCTATCTTCCGTCTCTGTCAAGCAAAACATGCAGTGACCAGACAAACGGCAACATGAGCGAGTGCGTGAGCGGGAAAGAAAGTGATTAAGAGACCCATCTATCCTGACCTGCTGCAAGCAACAGCGAACTGAGTAACAATGTCAAGTTTCACCCCTCAAATATTCATGCGATGTGTCTGTAGTCGAGCGAGTGTACGTTCCCCAAGTCCCGGGCCGTGTGTGTGTGTGTTCGCGGGCACGTAGCTTGATGCAGCGGAATATGCCTCCTTATTTACAACCCTAGTTAATTTGACCTGGCTTAGTCTCGATGTGATAGGCGACTCTACATATTAGCGAGATAAAAACAAGTTCTTTTTTTCCTTTTTACCCCCACCTATTTTGCATAGTGACTAGCACACTCGTTCCACCAGTAATGGTGACCCCACAAACTCCTGTACAATTATTATTTATCAGGCAAGTAGAACATGACCTATACTTGCCCGATGTGCGAGTGATTTTGAGACCTCAACCTGACTCGTTTCTTTTGTTGTTGTTGTGAAAGGTCAAGTTGACTGGCTCTTTTTGTATACCAAAGATGCCACCAATAGTGCACAAATCTTTACTTGATGAAACATCAGGCCATACGATAGTGAATGTTAGAGACTTCTATCAGAGAAAAGCATTTATATTGGGGGCAGCACTGCAGTAGCTCAGAAGGTAGAGTGGCTGCGTTACAGAAGGTCCCCGGTTTCGATCCATGGCCATGTCCCTGAGCGAGACGCTCGTTAAATCTGAGCGAGCCACTGCTGGGTCAGTGCAGAGAAGTAATTTATTTCCCCTCAGGGATCACTACAAATCCTCTTTTCCATATTTTATTGTCACAATTGAAGACCTACTTGCAAGCAAGCAATTCAAATGTAACTTATGCCTTATTTTATTCCTGACTAATCCAAGACCAAAATCATTTCAAGAGACAAAACTGGATGAGAACATGTGAGACACGGAAATTCAATACAAAGAGTGCTTCACTGTTGGACCTTTAGACATACAAGCATTGCACAACTTCCCCCTCTCACATACAACAGACTGTCAGAAGGGAAGTTATGGCTTTAATAGGTTTTCATTATCTATCTCATCTGGGTCATCTGGAGCTTGACATTTGTTGACATTTGTTCTGCACAAGACTAGTATGCACACAGACACACCCACAGACAGACACATAGCCACAGACAGAAAGGCGGCAGTACACTCATAGACAGAAACTGACTCTTTCACTCAGGAATAACCGTATACAATAACTGTATATGATACTGTAAATATGACCTTACACAATAACTGTATATGATATTGTAAATATGACCGTACACAATAACTGTATAGGATACTGTAAGTGCATGAATGTAATGCATCCATATACACGCTCACACACTCCGTACCTGAACATAGCAATTCTATTTTGGTGAGGTTGATTTGTAGCGATTCATTGATCCAGGCCAGCATGTCATGACGACTTAAGTTCTCACTGGTCACTGATGTGGAGTACACGTTCACCGCCATCTGTGGACACAGAAAGGAAGACCTTATGTTAAGGGATAAAAATCATATAGTTAATCACAGAACCACCCTCTTGTACCTCCCCTGTACCGTCTGTTCCTATACTGTCTCCCCCTCAGCTTTCCTACTGTCAGTCTCTCATACACTTTCTCCCCCTCAGCTTAACTACTGTCTGTTTTTCCTACAATGTCTCACATCTCAATTTCCCTCCTGCCGATATATTGTTCCCTCAGGTTTTCTGCAGTCAGTCTCACCGCATGCTTAAGTTCCTACTCGTGAACATTTCCCATTTTGTTCGTTAAAGCCAAGCCAGGCTGGAGACACTGATGCAAATGAGTGTTTGCCTACAGGAAGTCCACCTTTAAATGTAACATAACATTGTGGGGTAACATTCATCACCTCTCTCTCATTGACAAAACTGATGGATAAAAATTTGGATTTTACTGTGCATGTAGTCAAGTTGAATATTGTATAAGATTTGCACACAACGTGCGTCACAGGAAACGGATGTAACCAAATATGCAAAATAGTGCAAATCTTCAAACAAATGAAAGAACAATACATAACATTCATGAAACAATAGGGAGTCAGAGTAGAGGTGAGATGTTGGGATATGAACTCAGTCAGGATAGGGGGGGGGGAACATGTTTGTTTAACCCATTAAAATCTGGAAAGCATCCGTCATTTTAGATTTTTGCGTTGGATATTAAAAAATAGCAGCCATACAAGCTCGCAGCCCAAAGTTTGTACATCTGCTATTTTCAAACTTTTTTAAAAATCTTGCAAGGCGTGAGGACCTACTGATTTAGAAGGCATTTGTAGAATCGGTCTTTATGGGTTAATACAAACATTGGTTAAGGTAACGGCTGACAAGGAGCATGTACAGTACGGTACAAATAAACATTACTGTAGGTAATTGTGAAGTGAGATTTCTCCAATTTGGTGCAGTAAATTGTAACCATACGTTTACCAATGATAGAATGTGACCGTGTCACATTGGTTTGAAAAGAAAACGTGAACTGAACCTACTGAAAGCATTTGTTTGGTGAAAGGTCAAAGTTCAGAGAAATGTGTGTTGATAATATTTTAGATTTTAACCCATTAAGACCTGGAACTGTGTCATTTTTAGATTTGAGCTAAAAAGCATTATTTTACACTTTGGGCTATTCAAAAATAGCAGATATACAAGCTCATAGCGCGGCACCGAGTGCCGCGCTACGAGCTTGTAGATCTGCTATTTTTGAAAAATCTGGAAAATGTGTGCAAATCTTTGAATATATATATTTTTAAAGCGATCATTTTTAACTCAAATCTTTGCTTCTGGGGTCCCTGGAACAACATATTTTGATGGGGGTCCGCGGCCAAATACACATAATTGTGGGGGTCCTTGACATGAAAAAGATTGAGCACCACTGATATAGAAACATACGTTTTTCAGAATACTGTTGAGATTTAGGAGACATGTAGAATCGGCTTCAGGTCTCAATGGTTAACACCAGCATTACAAAATGAACGTCACACACCCCCTAGAGGCAGTTTGCGCACCCCAGTGGGTGCACGTGCACTGTGGAACATTACGGTATGATGCTATCCATTTGTCAAAAAAAAATATATTTTATCATCACATAACCTGATCAAGCAGGTTGTGTCACTACTCACTAGCAGAGGCAAGAAGTGCTACAGGCACAACCGTTAAATCAAATGGAAGAAGAATGTCCTGATGTGAATGCAAATGTTCAGCTCTCAATTATTCTCCAGTTTATTGGGTACATGTACGTTCAGCGACCGATGTAAACACACTGCATCTCTTGAACTATTTGTTTGTGTGACTTAGCATGAGCACCGATGTAAAAGAGAAAAACTGAAAGGGCTGGTGCACCTCACTAAGAAATATATTAATACGTTCTTATCCTGTCAGAATGTCTTGTGTGTGAACTATTTATGGGTCGCAAGTTAACCTAGGCCTGTCACCATGACAGGCTGATCAAAGTTATTCGAGCTAAATACCACTATTTTTTAAAACATTTTAGAAAGTAAATTAATAAATATATGGCCCGTTTTGGCCTTGGTATATTTAGTTTGCTTATTGGTAGCAGTCATTGTTAAGTATCCCCCAGGGGTCTAGAACAGCCTTTTTTTCAATATCACTGACAATAGCCAATCTACAAGCTCACGTTTGGGCCCAAGAATAGGGACATGTGGTTAAAGGTTCAAAATGTAAACATTTAATTTCAATGACTGGAGTGTAGCAACGGTAAACCAACACTTTAAGGAGTAAGTTTTCTGAACAAACCTTTAATACAGGCCAGGGCAATTTTACTATATTTTTGGCTTGGGGTTTATTTTTCTCTATTGTTTAGATCTTTGTACACCATATCTTGGTGCAGCAATAACCAAATTAACTCAAAGATCAATAGCGTACTTTATAATTTGCTGTAATAGCCAGAGCATACCGATACGATGACTTAAGGCAGTGGTTCTCAAACATTTTCATTTGAAGGATCCCCAAATTAATATACATTTGGCCGGAGACGCCATTTGAAAATATTTTCTGCCAGGGACCCCCATAAGATTAAAACCAAATAGCATATATACACTCGCTCCCAATGCATTGCATCACATTGTGAGCTTTGAGGACCACTGACTTAAAGGTTTAAGGCAGCAGTCACGTGAATACCTCACTGTGCAGTGTGCACATGCATGCACACACACAGCGCACACATTCACTTGTGTTAATCCATAAAGACACTTAAGGCCAAGACATGGATACCACGCAATTACATACAGACATACACATCTGCAATCTGCATGTTTTTTTATTTTTTGTGTAAACTTACTATATTAAAATAAGTAAAAACTTCACACGTTCAGTGCTGTGCACAGATACACACACAGAATCCATATGAATATGGCTCATGCATTACGCTACAGTTAGACACATATGTATATAATGACAGACTCCATGTGAGGAGCAGTCAGGCCTGTAGTTTAGCACAGCAGAGTCATTGCTCATCTCTCTACTGCCCAAGGCTGTAGAGGCCGGCTATTTCCTCAACAGCTGTATGCGGTGGCCGAGGGGGGCTTTGCCAAAATAACAGTTGTCTCAGGACTATTGAAAGATAGATCATGTTGTGCATCATGTATGATCGGGGTATTGCATGGGTGGTATACGAGTATCTAATGTCCTGTGCTGAGATTACATGAGAAATTCCAAGCAACAACATAGAGTGATGCTAATGTCAATAATGTATGGGATGCATTAATTCAAGCCAAATACCCCCATGGCTATGTTGTCAATCTTCTGTGTCAGTACAGCAGAAGTAATACAGTGGCAATTAACACCAGGAAACACTGACCACACTTAACATGGTTAATTACTATGAATATATCCACCATTAGTCTACCGGCCTATGATTGATCCGGTAACCATTACGCAAACACCCACTAGGACAGCTCTTACTAGGAGCTACTATGTCAATAAATGTTTTGGTTGGTGCAAGAAAGAGTGACCAAGTTAGCCGTTAGCTCACTTGATACACAGCAGTCAGACCTCAGACAGACAAATTGCGATAGGCCTACTTTCATCCACTTACACGCTAATTCGTTAGCAGACTGGCCCACTTTAGCTACCGGGCAAGCAAACTATGCCGGTAGGTACCCGGTTGGTTTTGTTGCCCTTGAGTTAGCTCAATGGTTCGGACGACTTTAGACAAAATTAATCGCATCCTTGCGAGTGAGTGGCGGAACACACCACTAGTGTTGGCTAATGCTAGCCAGTTAGCGAGCCCCGTTTGGAACCTCACTCTCCAGGATAGCTCCGAGATGAGGTCCCGCTGTCTCGGGTCCAGGCAGAGGTAGAGTCCGTCCAAATGCAGTGAAGATCATCCTTTTCGCAACATCGTATCCAAAAACTAAAGGTAGTCCGAGAATCCTACAGATGTTTGCAATTTCACCGGAAAGTACAATTTTACCGACGGGGTTGAAAAACCCGTTTAAATCGCTTATTTAGTCAGCCTGTGCCATGTTTTCCCATCCAACCCGGAAGAACCCCCCAATGGCAGGTGCCATGTACTGCTCCCGATTCGACTACAAAGGGAAAACATGGCACATGCGGACTAAATAAGCGTTTTAAACGTTTTTTTCCAAACCCGTCCATAACATTTTACTTTCCGGCAAAATTGCAAACATCTGTAGGTGTCTCGGACTACCTTAACTTTTTGGATACGATGTTGCGAAAAGGGTGATCTTCACTGCATTTGGACGGACTCTATCTCTCGCCGGGACACGAGACAGGGGGACCTCATCTCGGAGTTATCGTGGAGAGTGTCAGCAGAGCGAGGTTCCAAACGGGGCTAAACCGTCCTATGGTACCAAGCAGCGCACTATGCTAACGTTGGCTTATAATAAGAGAAGGAAACTCGGGTCATTTGTGTCACTGTGTGTCGGATTGATCTCCCAACATGAACCACCAGCAGTCAGTGGGAGAATTCAACCGTCCATCTGAAAACCCCGCCCAAGTCGCTTCACTCGGGCACCAAAACGGACGCTTAAGGTCCTTGCACACTGGTGCGTCTTTTCGTTGCGTTTTTTTTACAACAATGAAAAAAATTGAAAAAACAATGAAAAAAAAAAAAACGCAACGAAAAGACGCACCAGTGTGCAAGGACCTTTACTGGTTACACAAACACTGTTGACCCACACAACTCAGTAACACAAGATGTCGCCCTGGTCTCCTTCTTGCGTTCCTAAACATGTTTTGTTTTAGCCTTGGATCATCGGCAACATCGATGTAAAAATACATCTATGATAGTCTTGGTCCAAGGCTAGTTTAGTGTTAGAATAGAAATCGAACTCAAGTGGGAAATAAGTCAACATTTCCCACACGCGTCATTAGAATGCAGTCTTATTGTAAAACAAACGCCAAACAAATCATTTCACCGTTAACACAGCAAATATCTGGAGGCACAGTATTCGATAGGTCACAGATTGCGGTGTTACAAGGCCTATAGATTCTGCGCCCTTTCGCCAGCTCCCAGACAGGCAGACAGTGGATGATGAGCTAACACGGCTAACTAGCAGTTTCCCATGCCGGCAAATAAATGTTCCGGTAAGACTAATAGCCGCAGTGGCACGTACCTTTGATTTAGATGTCTTTCACAGTCTCTCGGAGTGGATGATTTAAGTTGTGACGCTATAAACATCCACACTCCAACCTCTAGCTACAGATTATGTGAAGAACTGCTGGTCTTTTCTTCTCCTCTCTCTAGTTGGGCAGCGCAGCAGCAAGTCACTTATGTGCGGTGTTGCCAGATTTTGTGAGAGAAATAAGCAACCCAAAAAACAAAACAAGCCCAAAAGAAGCGACATGAGCACTTTAAACATACAATGGCTATTTAAAAAGAAAAATGAAATAAAATGTGGAAAATACATATTAATTTGGTGGTCCATGATGACATGAAAATACTTGAGAAGCACTGGTTTAGATAATAATCAGATTTTTGTTTGGATGCCTGGCTGCCCAAAGGAACCCTAACTCGCAACTACCAATTTTTACAAGCAACTTTACAGAAAAAGCCCAAGTCGCTTATAATAAGCAGACATGGCAACACTGTCACTTCTGTGTCTGCCGCCAGCGGAAGGAAGGGATTCTCTTCTAGCACAAACGTCATCACGTAGCAAACTTACGTCACTACGTAAATATGTTGACGGAAACATGTTTCAAAAAATGATAAAATAAGCGTAGACAAAATGTGTTATCAACCTTCTCTTAATTTTTGCCAAGTTTCATATTCATAGTACCAAATTTGCTAACCAACGTCCAAATATTGTTGTAAAGCCTTATTACTGTCATACTTAGAAAACTTAACACTAAAACTATGAAAACCAGAACATTTTGAAGAAAATGCTAGTCTATAACCTCGAGCTTATTTTCTTTTCTTTCTCCATTTAATTTTTACTGTATGTAACTGCATTTAGTCCTGTTATTTGTAATTGTAATATTAAAAAGAAAAGAAAACAGGTATTGCATTACTTTAGCTCTAATTTATTTTGTATATAAACTGTGAGCTCTATGTCTGACTTTGAATACTCCTTTTCTTAATACAAAATAAATAAACACAAATAAACGAGACGTAAAAAATGTATGCTACCCAGTACGTTTTAACATTTTTAAAACATAGATGTTTGTGATAATAACTGCATCATCTCAGCACCAGAAGACGGAACATCTTTTTACAGTGTCTGTAACATGAAGGTTGGATAGCTAAAAAGGTTTGTCATTTGATCTGTATAAAAAAAACTTTTATTTCTGAGTGCGAACCTCTTCATTTTTAATACGTTTTTTTAGGACCAGAGTGCGGTGGTAACAGGTAAACAGAAACAATACATTTGTCATCAAAAGGAAGAGTTTTAACAACATACAAAATCAGGAAAATAAATTCTCAAGCAAGCTTCCATATGAACATTTGAAAGACAAACTGCAACACAAGAAGGGCTTAACACAAAACAACCTTTCTTCCATGACAAACGTGGATTTAGCAAGTCATACAAACGCAACTTAAAATGCGGATTTAGCTAGATGAGTCAAACAAACGCAACTTAGACCTGGTCACTATTTAACATGTAAGATGTCCCTAATGCACACTCAAATATATTTCAACAAACGTAGTAGAGATTGGACTGATATCAACATTGTGAACATTTTCTCCCAAGTCTCCCAGGGGCTCCTGGTTCCAAGGCCCTCACTGCAGGACGTCTCGGGTTCTTCAGGACCCTCACTAGAACAGGTCCTCGAACAGGTCCTCACGGAAGCTGGACCTGGTGGAGGTTTGACGAGTGGATGGCTGCAGACCAAAGAGGAACAATTAGTTGTATAAAGCAGGGGTTTTCATACGTCTTTCCATGTCAAGGATTCCCATACAGACTTTCATTATCAAATGACAATGTCCTACAGACCCTGAAAAAAATAATAATAATAATAATAGAAAAAGAAAAGAAAAGTAATTGCAAATGTAATGCAACTTTGGTGAATGAAACTATACATTTCTATTAGTGTGTGTGTGTGTGTGTGTGTGTGTGTGTGTGTGTGTGTGTGTGTGTGTGTGTGTGTGTGTGTCTCGCTGGGGAACCGCCTGACAGGTAAGCACCTCACCGAGGCGAGACAGTGGGACAGGGGCAGAGTACAGCCTAGAGGACAGTGCCCCAGCCTAGCTCGCGTCATTGAGGGGCGGTACCTGCCAATCTACCTCCTCACTCAGCCTGATTTGACGACACCTGCGCTGACCGGCTAGGTGGGGCCACACTACAAACACTCACTAACTCTGCCTCAGTCCCTACTGGCACTCCTCTGTGAATGGACAGGTGCTCAGGCGGTAAGCGAGATTTCTACTATTGCCCATTACATACTGTTACTGGTGAATCTCATACTGACAATGCCTTTCTCTTGCTTTATAGGAAAACCTAGGATACAGAAGGAAACATTGACGAAAAGTGCATGGAATAACCCCCGGACCGGGATGAACTATTGTTTGATTATACTTAACTTTGTTGACATTATTCCCCCCGCTCCCTCTCTCGTGTGTGTGTGTGTGTGTGTGTGTGTGTGTGTGTGTGTGTGTGTGTGTGTGTGTGTGTGTGTGTGTGTGTGTGTGTGTGTGTGTGTGTGTGTGTGTGTGTGTGTGTGTGTGTGTGTGTGTGTGTGTGTGTGTGTGTGTGTGTGTGTGTGTGTTTCTTTTTAATCAGATTAATCACAGATTAATAATGAATCATGATTAATCACCATTCGTAACTATGCCCAAAATATGACAATTTCTCTGCATATTTTCGTGGGAATGGAAAGATAAATCACTCTCTCTCTCTGTGATTTAAGCATCCTTTTCTGGCAATAACAGACTTGTGATTTCCCCCATCCAGATAGGGCTACGGCACAGGTTCTCTTTCCATCTTGTTGGATCATTGTTTGGATATATACTATATATAAAGTGAAGGAAGCGAACAAAAGCGGCGGCACTAAGCAAAATGCGATGCGCGTGGAGCTGACAACGGGTTCACCGAGTACATCGGATAACATGAGTATTGCACAATGGATGGGGCGTGTATCACGTCGTTCCCGACTTGCATGGCCCTTAGCGGGCCGGTCTAGTCTTAACTCTTTGCCTGCCACCGACGAGAAATCTCGTCGGATTCTAAGGCTCAGACTGCCGTTGACGAGAAAGAGATTTTGTGTTTTCAGTGGTTTTCCACCAGATGTCGCTGTTATAAACCGCATGAATGATGCTTTCACTGCCTGATGACGACAGACCCGGAATGAAGTCATTTAAAAAAATAAAAGCTCATTTACTTCCTCTTGCTTTACTGCAAAAACAAGCTAGATTCAAACGGCCACAGCTGTGCAATGGATCGCCGCAAGCGGTTTTCTCTACTACGACAACCCCATGTGTGTAATGAGGCGATCTCCTTGAGGACGCGGGTGGGGTGACACTATTACACTATTACTCTGGCAGTTAAAGAGTTAATAATGGGGAGAAAATATCCATTCCGTGTTGGGTGGAGAAATGGGTGAGAGGGGGCTATGATTGGTTGAGGTTTTCTCAACTTTGAAGCTACGCTTTTTGCTGTGCAGTGTCCGCGCATACGCGTGCTTTGAAAAGCCTGGTGTAGTGTAGTCCTGGTGTAATATAGCATCACAATCATTTTAACCACTTTAACCATATTGTATACTTTGGCTATTCAAAAATAGCTGATATACAAACTTGCGCGTCATATATTTTTAAAGTGAAAAATGTAATTAAAATCTGTGCTTCTGGAGGTCCCTTGCACAATTTTTTTTAAGATGGGGGTCCGCGGCCAAATATATAAATCAAGGCACGAAAAAGTTTGAGAACTGCTTTATGACTCTCCCGGGGATTGAACCCCAACCTCCCAAGGGCGGACACGCTATCCCAAGGCCATTGAGCTGGTTTCCCCCACTCCTTTGGGGTATTTTTTGTCACTGCACATAATATGTGAAATGTGTCGTCTGCATCTACCCATCCTATTTATTAGGAGAAATATACAGTATATACACAAGTATATATTTACACACAGCCCCGCATTACCGGTGTATTTCCACTGTCAGAGTTGTTATCGATGTCCTCAATTGTAGATTGCCCTTCTTCCAAATCTTCAAAGTCCTCAATCGTAGGTTCCTCTTCATCATCTTCCTCAATCAGAGGCAGGCTGGAAAGCAAAACACAAATCTGGCATCGATTGCTTGCTGACCACCCGAGTGTACGAAGAAGAAACTATGATTAATTTATTTTATCTCTATATGAAGAATCATTGTCCAAAATGACAATCTTATTTTTGGAAATATTAAAATCTTTGGAATGACACGTTTAAGAATTGAAAACTGACAAGATTTTATATTAAAGAAAGAGTATAACACAGGTGTAAATTTTTTTAGTGGTAGTAACTTTGAATGCAACTTAAAGGGATATTTCACTTTAAAAAAAACTGTTGGTCATTTTATCGTCTACTCAGGCCTTTGTGAATCCCCCATACAGTTTTTAAGTTGCTCGATTCAGTATTTAGATATTTGATATTCATTTTATCAGACACGCCCCCTTCCTATACAAACCCATTGTAACTTCAAACTCCATTTTAACCATGTTAAATTCATCGAAAACACCCGTCCTTGGTTCTGGTGACTTACCCTGCCCTCCTAATGCCTGAGGGGGCCATGTTTTTCGAATTATTTTTTTAATTTATTTTATTTTATTTTTTTATTGTATTTTATTTTTTTCATTTTCCAAAAAAAATATAAAAAATAAATGAAAAAAGTAATTGAAAAAACACGGCCCCCTCACGTATTAGGGGGGCGGTATGAGTCACCAGAACCAAGGACGGGTGTTTTTGATGAATCTAACATGGTTAAAATGGAGTTTGAAGTTACAATGGGTTTGTATAGGAAGGGGGCGTGTCTGGTAAAATGAATATCAAATATCTAAATACTGAATCGAGCAACTTAAAAACTGTCTGGGGGGTTCACAAAAGCCTGAGTAGACGATAAAATGATCAAAAGTTTTTTTGAAAGTGAAATATCCCTTTAAGCCTTTCACCGACAACATGACATTTAAAGACAAGATTCAAGACGTTTACAAGAAAGATTAGTGGCTAATGCCCCCTCTTACATTGTAACCATGTGGGAGTCCAGATCCCTGAGGTCTGAGTGACGTTGTCGTCTCTGGGTATTCACATTGCGCATCTGGGACCTAAAAAAACAACATGAAAACACATTATAATAATATAATTTTGCCTTCTTTTTTTAATTCTTGATTTCATGGATTACACTGCTGATCCTAGATACACTACACTATAAAAATACATAAACATACCCCTCAGAGAACTCTTCTTCAGACTCAGGTTCAGAGATGTGTCCGTCTTTATCCAAGCCTAAGAGCATTGTTGACTCATGGTGGAGCACGGTGGAGCTAAAGGGTGGACTTCCCAGGTTGCTCGGCAATGGGCTACTGGAAGCCTCTGCCCCTTTGAGCAAAGTGGAGGTAAAGGTTGGAGTTTCATCGATGCTCGGGAATGGGATACCGCTCTCTGACCCGGAAGCTGACCCTGGAGGACTGGGTTCTTGGGGATAAAATGCCAATACAATGACTCCTATGATTATACATGTATATTATCCCATAAAAACATTATGACAAATCATGTGTCTCCTCCTCACCTGGGCCGGTGGGCCTCCTGCGTTTTGGCTTTGTAGGGCTGGATGTGGAGGTGCTCAAGGAGCGATGGTACATTCTGACAGATGGCCAGGAGAGGGCAGCCTTGGAGCACTTGCCGTTTAGGATGGCAGTTCTGTTAGCATAATATGGCAAGACGAAGTGAAAAAAATAATTTAAAAAATCTTGGTTTAGAAATGTTATTTCCACATGTTAAAAGTAGTTACCATAGCAGTTTGCAACAAGTGGAATTAAGGAAAAGGGACTTATCCACGTTTATATGTCTAATTAAGCATTTTACAGAGTGGAGCTTTATTTGTAATCCCGTCAATATGCAAGTACACAGTGGAACGAAATAGCCTTCCTCCATAACTATGTATAGTGCCAAAACGACAACTTGACCTTTTTCAAAACTATTCAAGCTTGGGACAACACAGACTTCTGATTCAGTGACTTCTCGATTTGTCAAAAAGGAAAGGACCTTGGATGTTATTCACTGAGCATGTAAAGGTGTATTCAACTTTTAATAAAGTGACTGAAAACATGGGGCACATGGTAATGCAAGTCACTGTGATAATGAGTGTATGAGTGTATAATAGTGTGTCCTTGGCTTCGTTTGATGTAGTTGAGTGTGTGTGTTGTGTGTCTCCTCACATATGGGTTCGGTTCTGGCGGAGAACTTTAAAGCTGAATTCACTGAGGATCTCCAGAAACAGCAGCTTTGTCGGCTGGAGCCCTCCTTCCACCTCCTGTATGCCATGGAACGCAAAGCGTATACCCTCCCTGAAGTGCACGCACACACACACAAACACACACACACACACACACACACACAAAATAAACTGTCATGGGTTTTAGCTGTCAGCAGGACAAGAGGAATCTACAAATTCCGGAAATAGAGTGTGTACAGATGGTGCACCTTTTTGCATTTGTGGATTCCCTATGGGCAGAAGATAATTGCACAGTACAAAACACGATGCAACAATACAAAGCCAAATATAGAGGATTTGACGCTTCCAATGTGAACAAGTGGCCTAACTTGACACGCATCAGGTACACTCAATGACGCTTGCAGTGTGTCTGGGCCTTTAAACCTTGTAACATTTAATGCACGTGCTTATCTTCATCGATGGCGTTGCATTGGAAAGGGTCCCTGTGGAGAACATCATCAACAAAATGCAAAACAAGGACAGATAATGAGGGACTAACATGTGCAGGGCCTGCAGTGGCTCTTGGATGCGTTGTAGGTCGACACCCAAGCTCATGGCAAGCTTCTTGGCCAATACTATGATATCTTCAAACTCCCTCCCAGCGTTCTCAGTAGGGTCCAGGTATGTGAATAGCTGAACACACACACACACACACACACACACACACTTTGTACAGCACCGTTGGGAAATTCAACTTCTGTATTGTAGTTTAATGTTATATGAATATTATTTTATTGTATTTTGTAATATAACAGAGAAAATCATTGGTTTCCTTGGTTGCTTCCACCTGCTTGCTTGATTTTGTTTTATATGGACATACCGGTAGTTAACAATTTTATATATTCTTTGACATTTAACAACCCAAGCATTTGTTATCATTGTTTTAAGTGCCAGGTGGTTGGGATTTTCCACACGAGACAACAGCACAGCAGTATTTAAAAGTAAATTTTACATGCATATCCAAGATTGTGGAGACACAGTGAAACCCCTGTTTGAACTGTTTGGTTGCTACTATACATGTCTATGAAATTAATTCAAGGACCTTTTAGACAAAAGTATTATAAATGTAACTGTGTTGTTTTACATTCTTTTGCCTAATAAAAATTTCAATCAATCAATCAAAACCCCAGCTACTTGATACTCAAAGCAGTGGTCCTGTGTTGTATAAGGTTACGATGTCAATACACAATGTTCCATGTGTGAACCTCATACTTGGCGTGCGTGCGCGCGCACACACACACACACACACACACACACACACACACACACACACACACACACACACACACACACACACACACACACACACACCTGCTGCAGGCAGAGACACACAGTCATGGCACTCTCGACTGGATCGATGAGCTTGCTCTTGTTTAGAAGCAGTTTGATGATGTCACCAAAGTCATTATTGAACTACAGTAGAGAAGGAAAGGAAGATTGTCATTATCTATGGACTGCTATACCAGGTGCAATACCAGGTCATGCTAAAAAAATGTTTTGAAAATGTTTGAATATTTTCCAAATCCACACAAATCTTGCATGGGGGTCTATATTTTCAGAAGTTGTTTGAGAACCACTGGTTTAAACAACATAAGGAAACAAGCCCAAATAAGCAACTACCGGTAAACTTTAGAAACAATTAAGCCCCAAAAAACGCTACCCCAACTACCAATATACACGCAACTTTACAGAAAAACAAGGCCAAAGCCGCTTATAATACGCGGACATGGCAACACTGCTTGCTGCTCGCTGCTTGCTTCATAGAGAGAGAGAGAGACACACATACAGACAAATATTTAACGTCAATCATTAGCGTCCTGTCTCGGTCTCGAGCGTATATCACGGGAGCCTTGCACGTTTTCGTGAGACGTTGGTTAAAATGAATTGGAATAAAAACAAATGTAGGCTATGTATCGGCCGGGTCTGGATCACATCGTGGTGAAATATCTTGCAATCAGTGAACCCTTGTCGCCGACCAATCAATCGTGCGAGAACCACAACGATATATATAGCCCGATTTCAAGAAAGAAACTCGTGCAATGTGAAATGCTTAACGATCTGTTAACTCGCCGACCATTTCAAATGTCGGACAGTGTGTAGGGGCCCTTACTCCCCCTCATTAACTTTTTGTGTTAATACTTTAGTTTTTGCTTTGTTTATTTCCCACTGATCACATCACCATTCTAGTATTGATAAAGCTGGTTTCCAATTTCAAAGGTCAATTACATTGCATATAGAAGAGGATGTAGCACAGAACATATCAGTTGCTTTTTTGCATTTTCTCCACCTTGTCATAATACTTGAAGACATCTGTTGCAGCCTTGAGGTCCAGCACTCCGAAGAGGATCAGTTTGCAGTAGCCAGCCAGCTGGTTACGTTTCCGTTGGACAGCGGCTAGCTTCACTTCCTCTGACTCATCTGGGTAGGGGAGGATAGAGAGACTGAGGGTGAATCATCAGAGAGCTGCAGATTGGGCTGCAGTTTTCCTGACAGAGAGAAACCGTAGCCTTTGTTTCAATATTGTATGAGTCAACACTGGTCAATATTGGTGATGAACCGTGTAGCCCTACTGCAGTTGTAAGCATAGTCACCTGAAGGAGGAAAAGATGGAGGCGAGTGAGAGAGAGATGGTCGAAGCAACATATGAGACGTATGAGGAAGTGATAAGCTTTGAATATATAAATAAATATATAGAATGGACATTTCCATTCATAGCTACGCTCTGCTTCCATGTCAAGCACGAAGAGGAAGTAATCCATGCATTGGGGCCTTTGCGATTCGCTTGTTCGATATGTAATAAGCGTCATTGGGTCAAGTAGAGAACTACCTATACTTTACATATATACAGTATGGCTTAGCTTAGACTAAGTTAAAAGGAAATTCAAATGTATTCTCTGGCAACAAAAGATAAACAATATAAGAGAAAAAATAACAAAGCCGTAAACGGTCATGGACAGGCTCTGTATTGCATGCGCACCATCATAATCGTCGTCTTCGTTGAAGATGAAGTCAACGAGGAAGCCAGACATCTCAGTTTGGAGGGTTTGAGGGCAAGAACAGCTCAGCATCTTGAGGTCTGCCTGGGAACGAACCGAATAACCGCTGTACAGCACCAAGAGGTCACACAGCAGTTCAAAGGCCTGGAGAGCGAGCACACACACACACACACAGACACAGACACAGACACAGACACAGACACACAGACACACACAGACACACACACACACACACACACACACACACACACACACACACACACACACACACACTTTGGTTACGTCTTTTTTTGTTGTTGCTGTTTTTACCAGGTTGCAAAACCTGGTCTACATCTACACTCGTAGTCGTGACTTTTGCGTGACTTTTTCCTCATTGGCTGGTCCTTTAGCCAATGAGGGCTCAATGTCCTCTCAGAATATGGGATCTAAAGACGACCCACAATACTGTGTTAGGCCACTGTATGTATCTCTATGGTAAATGCCGCTGTTGCTGCTGGAGGGATCCCATGGGAAATAAACAGCCCAGAAAAAAAAGTGTGGTCGTCGCCACCAAACAAACTATTGACTTGACTCCTCATACACACACACACACACAGCGCCGCCTCCAACAGCAACCCAGAACAAACAGCAACACGATGAGGCACACAAACTGATTTAGCTCCGTTCATAAACTATTTACTGCCATTTTGGCTGTTTTTGTTAGTCCGCGAGCGAAAGGGTACAGGACCACGGGACGGGTCCATTTGGTTCCGTGCGGGGACGCTGGAGAGAGCAACCTGGTATAGCATGACTGTCTTGTTACTCCATAGATAGAATAGAAAAGAGACAGGAAATGAGACAGACAACACATCCAACATTTTAACTGGCCAAAAGTAATCCAGATTTGATTCTACAGTGAATCTGACCGTGTCTCTGATCTCTGCCTGGTCGGAGGTCAGACATTTCTCAGACACTCTGTAGAAAGACTTCACCGCCTTCTTCACTTGCATTGGCTCCATCTGGGAGAGAGAAGGAGTCGGGTGATTGTTTGAATGATTAACACAGCTTAACCACTGGCAACCTGGCGTCACTATTTTGGACATCCAAAACGTTCAAACATTTAAAAAAATGCGTGTTGTGAGCTTGTAGATCAGTTATTACCGCTATTAGTCGTACAATGAAGTATATAGGCCTTAAAGGGTTAAATCAGAGAACGAAGCCTTGCACACTTTTGAGTTCTCAATGTCAGCATGAGACATCACCCTTTTCCAGTGTGCAGAAGGGACCTTTTGTTTCCTGAGTTGGACACCATTACTCCCATGCAACGTACACTGCCCCCCAACAATTCAAGAGAATAAGAACTGAAGCTCCGGTCAGTGAACAAAAACAGTGCAAGCAGCAGCAACTGCAGCAAAGATTTGCCCAACATAATTGTGTAAATAAAGGTATTTTCCACTGGGCAAACATTTGGCTTCTGAATAATTATGCTGTATTGAGTAATTTTAAGGTTATTCTTTGCTCTTTGCAGAAATAATGAGTGTGTGTGTGGTTACCACAGCAGGAGAGGAACTGGCTGACACTGGCATCCTGGCCCAGATCAGGTGGAAGGCAGCACTCTGCAGAGCTGCAACCATCAGCTGGAATCATATGGAAGAAGTCAGGTGTCAGCTCTATCTGTCTTAACCACTGCTGTTGAACTCTTTGTATGTATGTATGTGTGTGTGTGTGTGTGTGTGTGTGTGTGTGTGTGTGTGTGTGTGTGTGTGTGTGTGTGTGTGTGTGTGTGTGTGTGTGTGTGTGTGTGTGTGTGTGTGTGTGTGTGTGTGTGCGTGCGTGCGTGCGTGCGTGCGTGCGTGCGTGCGTGCGTGCGTGCGTGCGTGCGTGCGTGCGTGCGTGCGTGCGTGTAACCTCGCGTCACCAGTCTTTCCACCTCGGAGGAAAGCCTGGTATGCGTTATTAAAGACCTGTGTGATCCGGTCTAGGCCACGCCTACTGAAAAAAATATATATATATCTCTTTCCGGATTTTGCCCATCCGGTTTTGCGGTGCCGCTTTGTTTTGGTTCCCCAATCCCTATTTAAATGGAATAGAATTTCCCCGTGGGATAATACAGACGCTAAATAGTCTCCGGAAAGTGCACGCACATTTATATTTAAAAAATAAGCTAAACTACGCCGCATCAAGGATTTTATTTTGGGGTGAAGTCTTTCCGGATCTGCCCATCCGGCCGCCTGATGACGCGGATGGCACGCCTGGTGACGTAGAGTTACTTCCGCTCCCGACCGGATCATAGACCCGAAAAGATATGCTGCCCAGGCTAGTGTGTGTGTGTGTGTGTGTGTGTGTGTGTGTGTGTGTGAGAGGATAAACTTGCCAAATACTGCTCTGTTTCAGCTGGCTTGGCTGTGTGAAGGCGCTATTATGTACCCTTATGTATTCAAGCATTGTCTAACTAACCTGACTCTGCTAGATGGAAGAAGCTTGCGTCACATTTTTGTCTAGCCCCTGTTATGCATAATTGTAATTATAAATTATTAGAATTGTCGGTTAATTAGTTCTAAACTGATAGCGATTTATTTTCAATCCGGGAGCCACCTCTGTGTCTCATTAGTCGTTGCTATACATATAACAACATAATGTTTTATTTATTTTTTTCAGTAAGAATTTGAACGTTTTCAGAAAACTTAGGTTAGGTTTTAGAAGGCGTTTTTAGAATCGGCCTCAGGTCTAAATGGGTTAAACCCTCTATACTTAGTAAACTGGACCCGAGTTGGCTCTCTACTCGGAGCACTTTTGTCCATCTACACCAAATATCTTTGCCAAAAATGGCCGAACGCGATGTGTGCTTGAAGATCGTCTATTTTTGGCTAATGTTCCCCTCAGAATATGGATGTTGGGGTTCAAGTGGTTATACGTCCCAGGTCCAACCACTCAAAATGTACAAGAATGAATGTGAATGGTGGCTGATGTCAATGTCCCACTATGTGTATGACTGTCATGAAGGATGTGTGAAAACAGTCAGGCAGACACCTGCTTGTTCATGTCTCCGGACTTCACACCCTTGTTCAGCAGCTGAAGACAGGGCTCCAAGTGCTGTCCCCTGATTATATTAAATGACCTGGAACATGACACACACACACACACACACACACACACACACACACACACACACACACACACACACACACACACACACACACACACACACACACACACACACACACACACACACACACACACACACACACACACACACACTTATAACACACTCCTTGTGACATATACTTGGATGCACACATGCACATGCACTTACTGTTTTAATTTACCTGCTGAGAGCAGCAATCTTGGTCAAAGCCGTGGCAGCACCATACTGCTCATCTTCATCAGTAGTCTCCTAAATCACACAGTCAACATCACATTCACACAAAATGCATGACCATGTGCAACAAACTGAGCCTTGTCGAGGTCTAAGACAGTGATTCTCAACCTGTGGGCCGGGGCTCACTGGTGGGCCATGAGGATATTGCAAGTGGGCCACCAACTAATTGGCAAAAAAACACTAAGATTTTAATGATAATGAAGAAAATAATGTTTTTTTTTAAATGTTTTCATTGTGATAGCGATGATTAGGAACTTAATGTTAGTTCCATTAAACATGCGCTGAAAATGCACAGGGCCCACCCATCTGACTACTTATATTAACACGACAGCCGCTGTGTTAAGTGGTCAGATGGGTGAGCCTCGAACACTCAAGATTTGAAAGTGGGCCCGGATCCAGAAAAGGTTGAAAATCACTGGTGTAAGAGATTGGCTGGAGTTAAACCATCTGAGATGTTGTGGTCGCTATGTGCACGACCTTCCACTAGAGGCCATCAAGAACAGCTCCTAAGACAGTGCCTAATGCCTAGGGCTGCTTTCAAGTAACCATCAAATGTGATATTTCACCATTATGTAGTGAAAGTAAATGGACTTAAAGTAAATGGACTGTATTTATTTCTCGCCTTTCTCCAAAGCACTTTACAATGGATTTCACATTCACCCATTGTTCATACACAAAAGGTGGAGAAAACCAAGGCACCAACTTGATCATCGGGAGCAGTTACAAGTTAACAGGCGTAAGCAGCTCAATACCTAAAAATACCATCTCAAAAAGTATAGTTCTATGCATCTAATAAATGCTATTTTTAATCAGAGCTACTAAACATGTTACTGACCAACTACTGAGGCATTTTCTTTACAATTATATTATGTAAAGTAGCATGTGGTGTGTGTATTATATACAGTACCTCCAGCACGTTGCTGAGTAAGGGGTTGAGGCGGTCTGACAGGCTATCCAGCAGACGGCTGATGGCTGTTTTGGAGCGAGCATAGAAGGTGTATTGCTCTGAGCACAGGGACCTGAACAGAAGTGTGCACGCCTCCAGCACACTGGCCTCAGTGTGTTTCATCACAATGTCACACATCTGCTCAAGCAGCAGATCCAGGTACTGTAAACACACACAGGGCGAGAGCGAGAGCGAGTGCGAGAGAGAGAGAGAGAGAGAGACAGACAGAAAGAGATATATAGACAGAGAAGGGATAGAGAGGAACTGTGAATACAGCTGGTCAAGTTAAGCCAAACTGCGTCACCAGGGAACCTGACTTCTGGGTAAACTGGGTGACGTCCCAGGTTGACTTC
Organism: Gymnoscopelus braueri; assembly: GCF_963280865.1. Lineage (NCBI taxonomy): Eukaryota > Metazoa > Chordata > Actinopteri > Myctophiformes > Myctophidae > Gymnoscopelus > Gymnoscopelus braueri. Next base: position 22,632,290 of record NC_137614.1, read on the forward strand.
CTCTCTGCTCACCTTGTCTAGTTGTCCATTGGTGCTGTAGGTCTCCAGGTCAAAGTAGAGAGGGACTTCCAGGAGGCGGCTCACATTCTTAGCGTCTGCAGAGTACTGGAGGGCAGAGGTAAAGGAAGGGATTAGAGTAGCCCCCCCATTTGGTTAGCCACCGTTACGTCCTATTTTATACTAAGACATTTCTAAAATAGCCGATCTACAAGCTCACAACGCATCATTGTGACGCGTTTGCCATTTTCACTATTTTCTTTAACGTTTGAAAATTCTCAACCATAATGACATGACCACTGTCAACAAGACCAGGTTGACTTGTTGTGATTAAACTGGCACTATTATAACATTTTATTGAACATAAAATATAAACAATGAAATGCACTACATGGTCCTGTCACTGCTAGCCCCACTCCCATCTATTGGCCGAGGGAACTTGTAGACCAGTGGTTCCCAAACTTTTTAGCTCAAGACCAAAAAGACAGATTAGACGTTTGCCCGGGACCCAAACTAGTGAAAATAGCAGATCTATAAGCTCACAATGCAACGCGATAGGTCGGCTATTTTCACTACTTCTTAAAAGTTTTTTATTTATTTAAGGAAATTATTTGATTCATTTAATGTTATATTATTAAATTATTTTTCTAATTGATGAAAAGTTGTGATTTTTTTTAAACTTTAGAAATAATATATATATATTTGAATGGAAGACATTAAAAAAGGGGATATTTACTCACGACCATAAAACATTTGGTCCACGACCCAAACATGGGTCCGACCCACTGTTTGGGAAACAGAGCTGAAGATCAAGGGTTCCCGGCCCCAAATTATTTTGGGGGGTCCCGAGATGATTAGCTTAATGTGCAACACTGTTTTGTAAATGAACCAACATACAGTATGTGGAACAAAGTCAAACTAAATGTAATGCCTTAACTCCTACAATTCCAAATGCTTGGGGGGGGGGGGGGGGGCCTGAAAGGTTTGGGAACCCTTGCTGTAGACAACCCTCCTCTGATACACAGAGTCACCAGGCACCAGCCCTTTGTTTTCAGCCAACAGGGAGGAGTTTCACTCGGAGAGCTCCACACATGCAGAGCTTCATGCTCATCCCTCTTGGTTCTGCTCCCTGCTGAACAAGTTCTCTGACCAACCATTAGGAGTCATATTCTACAAAGAATACAATCCCCTGACAGCAAACACTGACAACTGTGTTTACTGGGGTACTGTGGAGGAATCAAACACATCTCTACTGTGGTGGGCGAGTACTTTATACCCACGCCACCCAGATACCTCCACTCTCTCTCGGGTACCTTGGCCAGTAGCTGGGGCAGGACAGGGATGAAATGGCTGCTGATACGCCTCCTGTCTTGGGCATGGCTTTTCTTATCCTTCTGGCTTAAGACCTGATCTCTCACGCGCACGCGCGTGCACGCACACACACACACAAAAATGGTAACATGACAACAGATGTACAGTGTAGAAGAGCAACAGGTACAAAAGGTATTGTACAGGCCAGTGGGGAGAACACAGAAATAGTTGTGTGTGTGTGTGTGTGTGTGTGTGTGTGTGTGTGTGTGTGTGTGTGTGTGTGTGTGTGTGTGTGTGTGTGTGTGTGTGTGTGTGTGTGTGTGTGTGTGTCCACCTTCTTGCCCTGATCTCTCCCTACAGGGGGTTTAGCCTCAGCTGCCTGTCTGATAGCACATATCATGAGCTCTATCAGAGCACCCTCCTGTTCATACTGCAGACCTGGCACACACAGACAGATAATCAGACCAACTGTACATTTAAAGCTATTGGGATAAGAGGGAAGGGGGATAGAATGTATAGGTATGTTTTTCCACTCTGAGGATGTTTCTGTATATAGTACCAGGCTCATGCAGTAGCAGGGAGGTCATGGTGTTCCAGTCCCTCAGCTCAGGGACGCCCCACAGACTGTCCACCAGGTAAGATCCATGCTCATGGAACTGGAAGGGAGGGAGAGAGATGAGCTCCTGAACGCTGAACCAAATCATTATACATACAGTATAAACACTAGGGTTGGCCACCAACGTCCCAAGGTCCAAACGTCCGTTGGTTATCTGGGCACTGTTGTGTTGAATGTTAGCAGCTTTTACTGTTAATCTGATTTCAACTTTAAACATTGTGAGTCATGGTAAAGTTTGAGCGGTGTGAAAACAATAGAGAGAAACATGGGTGAAGAGGAAAGAGGGATGAGCGGTGGTCAGACAAGACAGAAAAAGGGTGGAGGGGGCGGGTTGTTTACAAGATTTTGTATTTACTCTATGATGTTAATCGCCTGTAAATTACAATTATATGAATGACAATAAAAGTAAAAAAAAAAACAATAACATTTCTACATCGCTACGAAGTTATCATAGTAATTCACAGAAGACTCCATTTCGACTAGCAAAAGAACTAGAGAGCAATAATGAGATGGACAGAGAGACAAGCACAGAGGAATTACCTCAGACTCGATGTAGAATTTTACCAGGGAGTGAAAAAAGACCTTGGTGTCATTTTTGTCAGCAAGTTGCGGGTCTCCAGCGACCTGCCGTTTCCATCTGACGCACACGCACACGCACATGCACACGCACACACACACACACCTTAAAACTAGAAAGCATTTTAATGTATTGCAGATTTTATAGACTTTATTTGTGTTTGCTGCATGTTGCGGATGAGTTAAAACTAGGAAAAAACTGAATTAAGTGTTGTATTTTTGTACTTCTGATGCTATACATGATGCTATACATATTAGCATTGCAAATATTGCCAATTTTGAAACTACATCCCACAGTTTTGATGTGAGGAGATCACGTACAGTATACTGTACATACAAATCTATCCATATATATATATATATATATATATATATATATATATATATATATATATATATATATATATATATATATATATATACACTTCACACTTCCGCATGCCGCTGAGAATGCACAGAAAAGACATAGCAAATCTTTTCTATACTATATATAATCTCACATCAGAACAATGGGATTTAGGTTCAAAATCGCTGAAATTTCCAGTAACCCATTAAAGGAGAATTCCGGACAAATTAAGTGTTATCTTTGATGTCTCGTTACTCACCTACCGATGTGAAAAGTAGCGTTCTTTTTTTTCATATATTCCCCTGTCGTCATTTTTTAAACCCCCTCCGTTGTCATAATGGGAGCGCGTGGCTAAGGGAAATTCGTCTATTATAACCGACGCAAAGTTGTTTTTTTCACTACTAGTATTCATAGTAGAGTCTCATGATAGTCAAACATGCGTTGAAACTATCTGCGAGGCTGCCGTCAATGGCGAACGATTTAACACTGGTTGCTTGTTTCTTCCAGAACCTGGCAACTCGTGTTGCCAGAATCTGGAAAAAAGAACGCTACTTTTCACATCGGTAGGTGAGTAACGAGACATCAAAGATAACACTTAATTTGTCCGGAATTCTCCTTTAAAACCACTTTTAACCACTTTAACAATTATTTTATACTTTGGCTATTTTTGAAAAAACTTGAAGAATTGTGCAAATCTTGTATGTATACATTTTTAAAGCAAACATTTTTAACTCAAAATGCATATGTGTTGCAGCCGGGCTGTGAAATGGGTACTGTAGGTAGGTGGATATAAAATAGAGGGATGTTAGCATACATGTTGTAGACGATAGTACCAGCACCAGCAGCCAGTCCTCTGTTGCTGGCAAACACCATATGATGCAAGTGACTACACTCTGTGTCTGTCAGGCCTCCCTCTGTCTGCCTACAACACACACACACACACACACACACACACACACACACACACACACACACACACACACACACACACACACACACACACACACACACACACACACACACACACACACACACACACACACACACACACACACACACCAGAAGAGTTATATTCCATAAACTATATTCTAGTTTATTTTATCTTAAATGGATAATGTATATGATCAGATTTTTGTCCATTTCGTCCCAGTTTTATTTCCATTATTTATACTAGTTCTCTTTTATTTACTCCTGGGTTTTGAGTTCCTACACCAGTGCTGAGTAACGCTTGCATTGTGCAGACTCACTGATAGATGAGCAACAGCAGCTGCATGATCTCAACAGCCACGTCCAAGTCCTTGTCTAGCGCCATGCACAGAATTCTCTCCTGCACACACACACACACACACACACACACACACACAAGTGTGCATGCCCACAAAGACATACATGCATGGATGTAAAGCAGTGGTTCTCAAAGTGGGGTCCGGGGACTCCCAGGGGTCCTTCAGGGGGTTCCAAGGGGTCCCCAGCTAAATGTGTTAATACAGCATTACAATCATTTTAACCCCTTTATCTATATTTTATACGTTGGCTATTCAAAAATATAGAAAATACTCAAAACATTTTGAATAGTCTTGAACATAAATCTTCTCTTCTGGGGATACCTTTTCAGATGGGGCTCCGCGGCCAAATACATAATGAAATCCTTTACATGTGTTTGGCCGTGGACACTCATCGCGGACACCCACTTGTTTGAGATCCACTGCTCACTATATAGGACCAAAAGTCACCTTCTAATTTTAAGAATGACAATCCCCAGTGTGCTCCCTCCAAACATACAGCAAATGGTTTGTTGAGATCAGTGAGGAAGAACTTGACTGGTCTGCACAGAGACCTGACCCTAACACTATCCAACACCTATCAAATCCTCGCAATTAGTGTTCCAAAGTTGTTAAATAAATGCAAGATCTTCCTCACTGATCTCAACTAACCATTTATGTATGGAGAAGTGTGGGGCACACAGGGGGATTGTCATTCTGCAACATTAAATATCCTTCTGCAAAACATTGGAAGCACACAATTAGACAGACTAATTAGAAAGGGTGTCCACTGACTTTGTCATAAAGTGTATATACAGCGTGCATGCAGAAATACTCACGCAGACACACGGTATCCACAATGACACATTTGATTTTGTAGAGGTATTTGGTCAAACATATCGTGATATTCGATTTTGTCCATTATGGTCCAGCCCTAAAACAGACCTTTATCTGTTGCAACATATTGGGCTTGGTAAGGTTTTAGTTTGCTGGACAAGAGATTATTAACCGTTAACATAGACACAAACATACAGTGACTGACAGACACAATTGACACAGACAAAAAGATAGACAGGGTGACTAGTCGAGAGAGAGAGAGTGACTAGTCGAGAGAGAGAGTGACTAGTCGAGAGAGAGAGAGAGAGAGAGAGAGAGAGAGAGAGAGAGAGAGAGAGAGAGATGAGAGAGAGAGAGAGAGAGAGAGAGAGAGAGAGAGGAGAGAGAGAGAGAGAGAGAGATAGATAGATAGATAGATAGATAGATCAGGACAGGAGAGGCAGAGCGATAGAGGATGGTGCAGAAAATACAAGGAACATGCAAAAGAGAAAGAAGAACATTTGGTGAACATGTAGGGGGTAAGAGAAAGGGACAGATGGGGGGGGGGGGGGGGGGGGTAGGTGTATATGTGGGGCTGGGGAGGGGGTGCTAGAAAGAGAGAGAAAAGGTACAGTGAGGATTGCTGACTTTGAATCTGCTGGTGAACATCTCCAGGCGTCCAATGAAATCCTTCTCCCGGTACAAACCCTGCAGCACACGCACACACTGCAGACGCACTGAGCCTTGCTGGAGGGACAGACAACACACACACACACACACACACACACACACACACACAGTGTGAGCTGTCTTGAGAAGGCTTAGATTTTTTTGTGCTTTTTATTTGAGTGTGTTAATGCGTGTGTCCAAATTGGATGACTAGGGAATTTCATATATCATTTTACATAGGATGATAGAAAAATAAACAAAAAAATTATGAAAGTAAATAATGATGTGTGCGTGTGTGTGTGTGTGTGTGTGTGTGTGTGTGTGTGTGTGTGTGTGTGTGTGTGTGTGTGTGTGTGTGTGTGTCTGTGTGTGTGTGTGTGTGTGTGTGTGTGTGTGTGTGTGGGGTTCACCGAGTCATGTAGGATCCACCCCAGGTATTTGAGGTATTGGTCGTCGAGGAAGCACTCAGGGTTGTGCATTACACAGGTGCCCAGTTCTTGGATGCAGATGGCCCTGATCTCTGGCACCACGTCCTGGTACCGGTGGACAAACACACCACTGAAAGCGCTGTTTGTCATGGCCGTCAGCTCCTCGCGGTTCTCTCTCAACTGCAACACACACAGATAATGAGATGTCCACATACATTAAAAGTGTAAATAAAGGTAAATAATGATGTGTATGTATGTATGTATGTATGTATGTATGTATGTATGTATGTATGTATGTATGTATGTATGTGTGTGTGTGTGTGTGTGTGTGTGTGTGTGTGTGTGTGTGTGAGAGAGACACCTCAGTGATAGTGTTCTGTAGCTCTTCTAGTCTGGTGAAGTCCTGGTGCTGGACTGGCTTGTTGATCTCATTTTCGTAATGCCGAGTGGTGGTCTGCAGTCGAGCGGACAACTTCACAGATGCCTCCACCAACCCTGTCATCAGCTTCATGGCTGACACACACACACACACACACACACACACACACACACACACACACACACACACACACACACACACACACACACACACACACACACACACACACACACACACACACACACACACACACACACACACACACACACACACACACACACACACACACAGACAGAACAATATACTCCTAATTTCAAGGCAGATGACTATGCGTTTGTGTGTGGGTAAGTGTGCGTTGCCAACTCACCCAGCAGTGTGCTGGTGTGTCTGAAGGCTCGGACCTGTGAGTCAGACAGGCTAGTGAGCAACGGCAGCAGAGCGGAGAACAGGTTATCATCATACAGCAGGCCGTTCTCACACGAGCGCACCAGAACCCTGACGAACTCACACAGGCTCTTGTTGAAACTCTTCCACTTGGCTCCTGTGGAGCACAGAGGGTAGTCCACCGTCGCCTGGGGAACAGGAGAGGTGGGAGAAATGCAGTTGTATCTTATATTAATAACTATAATGTTGCATCGCAAGACAGTTAATCAATTCAAATGTGACCACATTGTACTACAATTTTTCTTTTCTTTTTTGCAATGGCAGATTTGTCTGGAACCAGGCTAATCCGTAATAGTAAAGAAATCATGTTTTTGCAAAGAAAACAGTGTAGCATTTGTGGCACCCCATGGGTCTAAGTGAAATAGTGTTTGGCTCTGCGTTGTTTAGTGGCCCGTCATTGTGTGATTCAAATTTGGTGGTGATTGAACACAGCGTTCATGACTGACATTTTTTGTAAAATAGGAAATTATAGCCAGCTGTTAAAGAGCATGAATTCATTCCGAATTGTTCATATTCTGGCCTATGTGGGGAGTCATGATCTGAGGAAACCAGGTGAAGAGAAATTTGATTGTTTGATTGAAGAGTTATAGGCCAAAACGTAGAGCCTGGTATAGTGCCATTATGAGTCCGATTTGAAAACATTTGGGGTGGGGTGTGTTCCTGGAGCGTGCATGCACAATTTGATGCAGATCGAACCAGCGGTTTAGCTGCAGACAGACACATAGGACAGACAGAGGTGAAAATATAATTTCTGTCTCCCGGCACGGCAGCCTGGCAGAGATAAAAAAGAGAGATTCACCTCCTTGAAGTCTTTGGTCAGTCTACTGATGATAGTGGCGTGGTCCATGTTGTCTAACATCCTTCTGCTTACAGAACCTGGACAAAAACACAGGACACACAAACTCACTAGAGCCTCCCAAACTTGAATTTATGCTGAAATGGAATTAAATTGTTTTCATCTGCACACATACTAATTTGCTATAATTGTTAAACACCAGCCCATTATCTATTGTTCTATTGTAGTATTCGGCAATTTCATTCATATAATGATTTGCAGAACCTGCTTCTTTGGAAATCGTTTTGAAAGAAAGAGACATTGCTTATTCCACGTAAATACAGTGTAATGGGCAGTAAAGCAGAGAATTCTTATCCGATTCTGAGCAGATTAGAATACACAAATTTAAAACGCACAAACCTTAATGTTGCAATTAATGTTAATGAAAAACAACAACTATTACACCGATTGTAAGAACATAAAAAAATAACGCATTTATCGTTCCTGTACAATATGATCTCTCCAGCATACAATCTACCCTAGAAATCTGAGGTGTGCAACTTCTCATGTTAAGTTTCCTTTTCAAACATCCCAATCTCAATCCAATAAATGCTGATTTTTGCTCAGCATCATGTTTATGATAGTGTAGTCTCAGCTTGACATGAAAACGTCCTGTCTCTCAGCCCCGCAGCACATACAGTAAATTGGACACAGTTGCTTCATCTGAACCTTTTCATTCAGTATTAAAAGCAGTAGCACTGAGTAACCACCAAGTCTCCACTCACTGCTTTCACTGCGTTTCACATGCACATGCATGTCACCAAGACACACTGCTTCCAGAATCCTGTCTACACTGGTCAAACTTCATGAAGCCACCTATCAGGAAGTGCTAAGTGTGCAAGTTCTTTATGCTTACTATCCAAGCTGGATAATTACTTTATTTGAAAGGACCATACCGATGGAATTGCTTGTTTAGTGAGCCAGTACTGCCAAGCATTTTCCAAAGCATACTGCCTTTCGATAAGATTTTGGAATAAATAAAAGTTAAATTGAAACTTTCAAACGTCTATTTTTGGCTAGACTTTTCAAATCAATATATGCTTTCAACTTCACTAAAACGCAATAATGCAACTTTAACAAAACGTAAAGCTTCATAAAGTTCAAAGTTCTGGATTACCTATTGGTTAGACTGGAGGAGCCCGCCCTATCGAAGGTCTTGAAGGGCAGATCCAAAGCCTTGCGCTCGGTACCAGCGCCGCTTCCTATTGCTTCACCAATCTATGTCCCCGCCTCCCCTCCCCGACCACCGTATGGTCCTTTAACCCATTTAAACCGGAAAAGCTAAAAAACATTATTTTTATTTTATATTTTGGCTTTTCAAAAATCTTGAAAATTTGTGCAAATCTTTGAATATATATATTCTTTTAAAGCTAACATTTTTAACTAAAATCTTTGCATTTGGGGTCCCTGGAACAAAATATTTTTAGATGGGGGGTCGGCAGCCAAATACATATAATTTTGGGGGTACTTGACATAAAAGGTTTGAGAACCACTGATAGCAACATACTAACTGTTTTTCAGAAAACATTTTGTAGAATCGGCCTCAGGTCTTAATGGGTTAACCACAGGAATCCTAGTGTCCCTATTCTGGGGAACACTCAGAGAAAATAGCCTATGTAAAGGCTCACAACGAATCAAGGTGCATTGTGAGTTTTTGGATTTTGACAAACAGATTTGTTTTAAAAAAAAGTAGGGGGCCTAGTACAGATCCCTGGGGGACACTGGTCATACCACTGTGGAAAGGCATCGCAACGCTTGTCTCCACGTCTCAATTAGTACGTGCCAGCATTGCGACAATGCGACGTGAATTGGCTGTAAGCCTTGCATTGTTAGCACACTAGCAGATCAATAGTGGCATCCCAATCAATGCTTATACTGAGATCACGTTAGAAGAACTGTTGAACTTCAACCCCCGTCTCTCAGACTCCAACTGACCTTGACACCCACAGCACAGGACGATGAAGTTGATGAGCACCAGCAGCCCCTCCTCTCGGTCCTGCTTGTAGCTGTCCAACCACTCGTCCACCACTGTCTGAAGATTGACAGAGAGATGTAGCCAATGAGATGTCTGCAGTTTGTTCATTGGTGGCATTAGTATTTGGTCGGTTACAATTAACCTGCTCATTCTCTTATCGCCCTCTCATTGGCCCTCATTCACAAAAAACGTAGACCGCGTACACACAAATCTGTGCTGAAACCATTCAATACAGTTCAATAAGAACATTTTAAGCACAAATCCGGGATTCATCTGTGTTTTCTTATTTAAATGTGTTCTTACTTGACAAACAAATGTAGAACGTCTACCTCAGACCACGCAAATGCAAAAATCATATAGAACCCATAGTCCCAATATTCATACCCTACAATATTGCCCCTCATCTTCCTATTTGCACCTCAACAAAAAATGCAAATGGTAGGTGAGTGGGCTGCTCATTCTCCTGAAACATTATTTCCTAGCCCAACTCGCAATAATTCCTACCCCCTTCTAAAGATGCTTTGCTCACCACCATGGCAGTCTTCGCAGAGAGTACGGCTGCAAACATGTCATTTGGTGTGATACCCCATTTCTCCTGGGTCTCTCTGCTCGCATGGACAGGGGAACCCTGCCTGGACGCCTCCGGGGTAGACTGTTGCAAGTTAGACGAGCCGTCTGCAGGAGCGGGTAAGGTGACAGATTCATTCTCTTTTGATGAAGCTTTGCTCCTTCTTGGTCTTGTAGGTGGCTTGAGGGATGAAAGAGATATCAGATGGCAGCTCAATAGGGGATTTCCTTCTCCCACATGTTTTGCATATTTTAAGGGTTAGGCCATTCACTTGTTTTACACTTGCATAGTTAAACTTATTCTATGATCACAGTAATGTTATTTGCACTACAACTCTGATGCTTGTGTCCTTATTGGTTGCTTGTTATGCCAGTGAACTAGGAACTTATTCAACAGCTGAGCTGACCTGGATAGTTGCTGGATAAAAACATTGATGTACCTATATGATGTGGAAGCAGGTGGACAAGATAAGGTGGCTTAATTCAACCACTACTGATGCCTGGCTCTAACTCCAAATCTCACTATACAGGCCTTTGGACTCTAATACAGGCCTTTTAGTTTTTTAAAGATTATTACCATAGTACTACCTACCCACCAGTGTGGACATTTCATTAACCGTCACTTCTAGAAGAAACTATCAGCACTAGTCTGAGAGGCCACACATATATGTAAAAGGATGTAACTAGGTACATCAAATAAGTGAATACAAAAATGATAAAAAAGATTGTGTGAAGGGGACAATACAGCGGCCGCACACTTCAATTTAAATAGGTTTTACAAAAACATTGTATTTTTTATCATGCCAACATTAAAGATGCTTCTTTTGGTCAAACACTCTAGCTTTGATTGTGGTAGCTATGTACCGGCAGCCAATGAACGAATAAGGATTGAGTAAGGTGGTACAACAGCTGTGTACAGTGCATATTATAATTTATTTTTAATAATAATAATTAAAAAAACGAAATTGACATCATTAAGAGTATTAATGAGTAAGAGAAGGATTGGCTTATTTACCACAGTTTGAGGCTTAGCTCGAGGCTTAGCTGCCCTTCTCCCCCGGCCCCTTCCTCTAGACTTGGCCTTGAGTTTGACCTCATCCAGCTCCTCAAGACTGATAAACATGGACAAAATTGAACATGTTAGGACATAAACAGATTAGTATTACAAAGTGATAAATGATGACAAAAACTACCCTCATCCATCAACATTGTTTACAATAAAGTGCAAGTTTTAAGATGTTAAGATCAAATTAATTAATTAATAAGTGCAAAGGTATTGTATCAAAATGTACTTAAAGCACCATAAGTAGAAAGTACTCATTGTGTAGAATGTCCCATTTTACAACTTTTCAAATGTATAAAAATATTTTGAAAATAGCAGATCTACAAGTACAAGCTCACAATGCCTGCATCACTACAAATTGTGAGCTTGTAGATCGGCTATTTTCAAATAGCTGACATGCATATAGGGCTGAAGTGAATAAGGTATGTTTTGTAATAATTATCAAAATCTACAAAGTAACTAGTAACTGAAGTTCTCAAATAATTGTAGTGGAGTAAAGGTACAATATTTTTCTCTGAGATGTAGTGGAGTAGAAGTAAAAGTACTGAAAATTGGAAATACTCCAGCAAAGTAAAAAAAATAAACCTCAAAATTGTACTTAAGTAGTAAGTACAGTACTTGAGTAAATGTACTTAGTTACTTTACACCACTGGCTAATATTACCTGTCAACATCTGATTGACTGTCCATTGCCTCCAGGGAAGATGCTGTGCAGGAAAGAAAATCAGTAAAACGTATTAATTATTCATACGTTTTGCATTGCTAACGTTAGCAATGCAATTCAGTTTGCTAGCTCACAATAATGTGACACATTAGCTTTCACATCTTTGAATTTGCAAAGTACTTGTTCACCTGAACTACAAACCTGAAACCAAAACACAAATAGTAAAGTAATGTGGCCAAAAACGTATACGGTCAGTCAGACATAGAGTTAACACTTCTGGTGGTTCTTTAAAGTATACCTTTTAATCGTTACCAAGACAACTTTGTTCTTGGACGTCTTTCTCCACGATTCCTCCTCAAATGCTAGTCTTGCAATTATTTTCTCTGCGTCATTGTCGAAAGAGCGGCAAGCGAAGCCCAAATTGGCCAATCCACAACCAGGACACTCAGCTACTAACCAATCACAATAATACCGGCTCTGTTCATACATACGGACTATGGGATCTACCGTAGATTGGGATCGATTCTCTTTGCAGGTTGCTGATCCGGTCTAGTTCCAGAGCGGATACGGCAACGGTGCGCGCATGTATGTGTGTGTGCAAGTTACCGGAAACGGCAAGCAGGCTCAGGACCGAATCACACTGGTTTCGGAATGAAAACCAGGCTTTGTACCTGGTGGTGACCCCAGGGCCAATGGGTTGGATCTGTTTTGGTAGAAGACGTAAACCAGTGGTGTAACGTAACTAAGTACATGTAGTTAAGTAGTGTACTTAAGTACAATTTTGAGGTACTTTTACTTTACTGGAGTCTTTTTTTTTTTATATATAAATTGTGAACTTGTGAAATGGGACATTCTGCACAACTAATAATTTTACTTTTGGTACTTTAAGTATATTTTGATGCCGATACTTTTGTACTTTAACTCAAGTGCATTTTGAATACTGGACTTCTACTTGTAACAGACTATATCTACATTGCAGTAATGATATGTTTACTTAAGTAAAACATTTGAGTACTTCTTCCATCACTACCGTAAACACCCTCGCGTCATGATGGCGTATTTTTAAGGAAGCCATTTCGCTCGCTAAACGCAGCTGAAGACAGTTAACATTAATAGCCTCTATGCACAGCAGCCATATTGGAAGGAAATTGGGCCTCTTCCTTACTTCCTTCACAGATTTGACCAATGTTAGGCCTACTAATGAAGGCTCTGTTCCATTTCGTGTAGCACAGTGGTTCTCAAACTTTTTAATTTCAAGGACCCCCATAACTCTGAGTGTATAATTTGGTTTCATCAGAGTTACACCCCCATAAGGGGCCATTTGGAACCCCCTCAAGGAACCATGAAGGTCCCTGGACCACACTTTGAGACCCACTGGTGTAGCAGAGTGTTTCCAGTGAGCTAGCCTCGATCTCCAGGCTTTTATTACCAGTGAGCCAACATGCACAATATCAGCACACCAGCAGTTGAACCTTGAACCCACTCTGTTTTACCAGAATGGAACAGAGCCTTCATTAGTATCATTGGTAACACCTGTGAGTCAAGGAAGTAAGGAAGACGCCCAATTTCTCTCCAATATGGCGGCTGTGCATTCTGCATAATTGTTTGTATTTCATTTGTGCAGAGCAGACGACAGACTACAGACTCTCAGGCTTGAGCAGCACAATGCCTGTCAGGCATGGGCTGTTTCTGCTTGTAAAATATCTCGCTGCAAGCAGCTATTATTCGAATTAGATCGTATTTATCAAATATATGTGTTACTATGTTACAAGTAAAAGGCCTGTGTTCATGTTACTTGAATACAAGTACAAAAGTATTGACATCAAAATATAAGTAGGCCTACCAAATTAAAGTACTGAAATGTTTGGAAAATAGCAGTAGTAGAAGTAAAAGTACTGAAAACTGGAAATACTCCAGTAAAGTAAAAACAATCTCAAAATTGTACTTAAGTACAGTACTTGAGTATATGTACTCAAGTTACTTTCCACCACTGCGCACTGTGCATAATAATAATAGAGATCATGGCCTGACCTGAGAAGTCTGGGAAACTCAATGTTAGACTGGTTATTTTTTTCCAAAATGTAAATAAAGAATAAATGTATGGAAAAAAAATTAAATTTAAATTTATTTATTTAAAAAAAAGAAGGAAAAAAAGTGTCCATTTCACATTGCCCAGACTTCTCAGGTGCTCACTCTTTCTGTATCCGTATCCGTATCCGTAGCAGAGTAGAAAGATTTCAGGACCTGCTCTGAGACTTTCCTCAGCTGCCTGAGGTGGTACAGGCGATGCCACACCTTCTGTGCCACAGCCTGTGTGCATTCTCCAAGTCAGGTCCAAGGAGATGTGCACGGTCACAAGGTACTTGTAACTGTCCACCCTCACTGGTTCCCCCTGTATACATATACTGTATATAAGTGAGAGAGATTTTCTGCTTTCAATTAACTGTGAAATTGCCACAACTCTTCGCCATGGGCTTCAACATCCTACTTGTTGTGATAAACTCTAGTTGAACTGATGAATATGTGGGGTGGTGGACGGACAAATCATGAAACTGGTTAGCGTGGATTCAGTGTTACGGTAAATGTACTAACTGGAATGACATAGATCCCAAACTGAATAGGGCTGAAGACTTATACGTTATCTACATTACAAAGTAAAAAAATAATTGGGTCATTCCATGATGTGGGTGTCAAGGCATGTTTTCAACACAAAATCTTTTTTTGTAAAAATATTATCAATAAAAAAAAAAATTCCCACTTTATTGCCTTTTGTCAAGATTCTTTATAATATTTCAGTCTGACTTGTTGACATTTTCCACGTGACCATTTTACCAGTTTTACACCTGCTCTTCCCAGGAATTTTGTTCATTTCTCATCTGTTATTTAATGTGATTTTTACACAAACTTTCACCAGAAACGTGATCAAAGATTCAAAACTACATTTTAATAAATTGAAAACCAGGAATAAAATTGTAAGAAAGTAATAACTGTATCTGACATGTGTCATACAGATATCTTACAATAAATGTGTGAAATCTCTGTACGTCCTAACCAACCGACTTCAAACTCGGCGTGCGTGTCGGCGCAACCCATATATCTCCATATATGGGCACAAAAGGGACACAGACAGACAGACGGGCACAATGGGTATTGCATAACCAGGTGGGGCATGTATTCCCAATTTGCATCGTTCCCGAGTAGACCTGTGCCAGTCTAGGTTTAAGAAAGTACAAATTAATGACAACCCAGTTAAATTTAAAAGGTAAAATATGAATCAAACAAGCAGAAATCTTGTTAAAAACATGGCATGGCTATATATACCAGAACATATTGTTTCATTCAACAACACTTGCACATTCAGCACGTCAAAATTACTTTGGGCATACATTAAAAATATTCCTACAGCACAGTTTAAAATCTATACATAACATCTAAAAGCATGCACAGTACAGGAATAGTAGTCATGATATAAAACATTTCTTATAAAAAATAATGTATCTGTCCTAGTATTAGCATTTCCTAATACAATTCATAATTTTAAATAAGTAGAGGTAGACCATTCTTTCAGCTTCACCCAGCTGATGGCTTCTTATATGGTCATGATGACCACACAGGGGGCTGTTATTAGGTGTTAAGTGTCTTTCTCAGTGACACTTTGACTTTGACAGATATTATACTAGGCAGGCCGGTTCCCAGAGGGCGTCTCTACCCACTACCCCAAGTATACTGCATAAATGCAAACAATGAGAATGTCTCTCTCATTGTTAAGAAAAGACTGGAGCTTGGAAGGTCTTTGTGTCATCACAGTTTTGTCGGACTAGAAGTGTTATGTACAAAGTTTCTCTCTTTCTCAGAGACACACACATATCAGCTAGCACCTTCATACAAAAAACATTAATATCCAACATATCCAATATCCAATGACAGTTCAATAACAAATTAATTAAGGATTCCTACTCAAACATGGTTGCTCCTATGCAGACAACACAGTACAATGATTTCCCTGAGAAACAATGGATGGAAGGTTATGTGAAATAATCTAATGCTGTGTTGAAAAAAGAAGGGACAGAGTGGACGTCAATGCCCCAGGCTCATGATACAAACCAGATACTGGTGTCAGCGCATCACTACAGCACACGTTGTCAAAATGGGTTGAATTTTATGATGGCACAACCAACCTTGTGTGATCAGTGTCTACAAACAGAAATTCAGGAAAAGGATGGTGGGGAAAATGGAAAGAAAACAAGATATAGCAGTAATGTATATTTCACCCCGAAAATAAAACAACAAAAAACAGAGCAAACATCCTCTTGCTTAGTTGCTGCTTACATTGGCCTGCACTCCAGAGTCTGGGGAGGCAGGAGAGGATGAGGCGTTGGAGGTGGAGGAAGATGATGAGGTGGATTTGGAAGAGAAGGACGAGGAGGCAACGGTGGTGGAGGTTGAGAGGTCGGTGGTCGTAGTCATCTCGCAGGCGAAGTAGTCCTTCAACGGAGCGAGGAGGTGGCGTACGGCGGCAACGCTCCAGGACCTCCCCAGCACCTTCTGTCTCTGTTGCCGGTTCATGTTCCTCACATCTGTGTAGTGCTTGGGGAAGCCGAAGATCCTGCAAAGAATTGGACGGGAAGAGAGAGGGAGAGGTATCGGTTAAGTCTAATTTATACTTTGTTGGACAATGGTGTCGCTCACCAGAAATAGCGGATCTACGAGCTCATAACACGACTCGTTTTGAGTGACACTGTCATACCATAGAGTATATATTAAGCATTAGTCAGAACCTGTCAAGTAGTGCACGCTTGGCCATATCCTGGACAGACTTCAGTATAATCTGACATGATGACACTAAAGTCTGGATGCAGGCAATACCATTTCCTATACACGATTTATAGGAAACAACTTATCAAGTCTTATGCACACCTGATCAACTCAGAGACAGGTGCACAGGCAAGGATCAAGAAGATAAAGAAGAAGAAGAAGTTCTATTATGACGGAAATGTTGTCTAAATAAAGTTGTCCTTATTGTGCAAGTGTAGACGATGTGCGGGTCATTTTCTTGTATTCTATACACGATTTATACAGCCAGCAGTACACTAACCAGCTGAAAACAGATCAGATTCTTCCAATGTGAAGTCATCATGAACAAAGCCAGCAGCAATGAAAACGTGAAAACGTGGAAATCACAGGCAAAAGGCCCACGGGCAGTAGGCCGCTAAATAGCTACTTCCAAGCTACAAGCAGGCAATGGAGATACAAGGTTTCAGCCCGACAGCAACAACAATATGCAGAGTGGAGTTATCCCTACTTCTCTATTTCGCTGCTCCAGAGAATGTCTTCCTTGCCATCCTGGTCGATGACAGGGAACAGATTGCAACCTGAACCCTGCTTCAGTGAGTTAGGATTGGTGGTGATGGTGCGGATCTTGGTGAACTGGGAAAAGCAACAAGGAACATGGATTAACGTACACAGTAAATCCTCAATGTGGTCCAACCTTGTATCTCAATATTTGATCTTTTTATGTTTTTCAAAGGTGTGTCGTACAAATAGCTGATCTACAAGCTCACAATGCATTGCGATGCAACGCGTTGTGAGCTTGTAGATCTGCTATTCTCGCTATTTTTGAAAAAAAGAATAATAGTAAGTCTTTTAAAAAGGTTTGCATATCTTCTTTTATCAGAATCTTTCTGATGACGACCATATGCAAGTTGTGTTTATAGTGGATGTGCAAGCTCTGTTTCGTTTACTTTTATACTGTATTTCCAAAGGAAAAGTGCTTGTGACTAAAATGTAAATAATAACTATATTGGATCCATTGGACCACAGGATATTTTTCCTGAAAATTAACAGTTTTAGACATACAAGGTTTCCAACGACTTGTTGACTCAAGTCAAGGTGAGAACAGAAATGAATGGTACTGAAAGTAGAGTGACTGACCTGGGCCTTTCTGTCCTCCTCCAAACAGTCCTGTAGGTTCACCTTGTCATTGTGAGAGGCTGTCATGGGCCTGTATGAATCAAGAATCAAGAGAGGCTCATACAGGTGCAAGCAGTGAAATGTTGGTGTGGTATGTTCTGCAAGACTGTGCAACAACAGTTACCGCAATTCAATATACAACAAGATGATAATAGCGATAATAATGGATTTTAATGGAGAAAGGAAAAAAAAAAGGTTAAAAAATCCGCACAACAATACTCTGTGCAGAAGATCGCTGGTTCAAATCTCACCAGAGACACTAACAAAAAATCCTATCATATGGATAGGCCTATATACCGTATGTCATGTTGGATGTTTTTTCATGCTGTACTATTTTTGTAAACCCCTATTATCATTCATGATTTTTAAATGTTTTTATTGTTGATTTTTCAGAAGGTACTCATCTACTATTGTTATTGAGTGTCTAGTCTATTTTCTGTCCAGGCATTGAGCACTCCTCTAAGGGTGGAGAGACAGGTATTTTGTCGCTGTGATTGGAGCATGCTGGTGTACTTCTTCTGTCATTAGCCAATTTTTGTATGTTCTTTTGGCTGTCAGTAAAAAATTTGCCTGATGAAGACCTACACGGTCGAAACATTGTGCCATTAATAAAATGGTTTGGGCGCTTTAAACCAGTGTGCAGATGTTTTAGCCTTTTTTTTATTCTTGCCTTGATGTCCTGTACCTGGCTTAAATACAGGTATAAGATATGCACACAATCTCCTCTTTGAACTTATAATGAAAAAAAAAAAAGAAAATAAGAAACATAACATAAGGTAAAAAGATACAGTTAAGACTCAAACTCTAACCCTCTAGGAGGTTTTCATTGGGGAATGTATGGAGACTCAATACTGGCACTGATCCTGAATCAATGTTTAATATTCCATACAAACTGGTTACATATTCAGTTGGTTTGAGTTCATCCAGATGTTAATTTAACTCTGACGAGGTGTGTTCAATATTTGTCGTTAAATTAACACTGGAAATTGTGTATTACAGCAATAGTATCCTACAATAAAAAAAAGAAATTAATCACGTCCTAAATAATTCTGTAATAATTGTGTGCAACATTCAGCATTTATGATGGTCTACTTTTAGGTTTAGAAACGTTTATTAGTGCAGAGCCAGTCACCAGCCTTTACCAAACCTCTATGTTGTACATGAATAGAGATACCACCCCTGTGTTACTACATGTTGCTTTGCTATGTGTGAACCTATCATCAGAATGATTAGAATATGTCAGCCTCCATCAATTAAACAAACTAAAGCATTTTCTAGCACTTCATTCATGCATACACTTGACCTTGATATGATAGTACATTTAAAGCATATTCAAGGTTTTCAGTACTTGTACCAAGCCTACACTAAATCCTGAGTGTTTATTTATCCACCTGTAAGTGTTCAACTGTACCTGTTCATGCCTGGGATGTTCCCCCAGAAATAACGGTTCCTGTGGGCAGGGCTTACTTTAACAGCATCCGCCAACACTGGGTTACACTGTCAACCAATCAGATTAAGACGAGTCACATACATGTTTCAAATAGGGGATGAATATATTTCTAGTTATTTAATTAGAACCTTATACTGTATATCCTAACTGGTTAAAAAGTTATGTCGTGATTTAGAGGAGATTGAATGCTGTAGTTGTTACATTATAGTGTTAGTGGGGTGGGAATGAGTTTAGTAAATCAGAGCAGAAGAGAGCAGAGAAACAAAGAGATGGTTATAGAGAAGAGAAGAGAAGAGAAGAGAAGAGAAGAGAAGAGAAGAGAAGAGAAGAGAAGAGAAGAGAAGAGAAGAGAAGAGAAGAGAAGAGAAGAGAAGAGAAGAGAAGAGAAGAGAAGAGAAACAGACCTCTAGGTAGCGGGAGATGTTGGCTTTGTCGTGTAAGTTCATGAAGACAACATTTTCGAACATCCAGAAGAATGGCCTGGGGTCGTCTTCTTTAGGTTTCAACTGGTTGAGGATGCGGTAGTACTCAAAGAACAGCCTCCCAGTGCCCTCTGCAGGACACAATTGGCAATTACACCGCAGGAAAGAGTAAGTTACATCGGTATATACATTATACAATTAGTTATATCTGTCATTCCCTAAAATAAATATATATTTTTTATTGTCTTTTTCTAGGCTGACCGGGAAGTTAATTTAGCTATGGGCTCATACAATATGGCACATTTCCAGTTGAATTGCATTGGGTTTTTGATTATTTAGGATAATAATCTCTGTAGCAAACAAAGGTTTAGGATATTATTCACACATGCTTTTCAACAAGATAATCTCAAATCAACACTTTTTAGATTTCTGAACACTATAGAGTGCTATAGCATATTAACACATTTCATTTGGATTCGCCACAAATCAACACACTTTGTATGACTACAAACTATAGTTTGCAGTTGTAAACCCAGAAGTGAGTTTACAAGTGAATTTAGATTGTGTCATTCTGCAGAGATCTCTGATCATCTGGCTATGTGAGACCATCCTCCCTGTAACACTCCATTGGGGAGGGTGAGCCCTCTGCAGAACAACATGAGCCAAACGATGTGTATGTAAAACATGACATACTGTATATTAGAACTATTGTGTACTGTATAGACCTACTTTAGATGAAGTATTGCAATAACATACACAAAGACAGATCATGTACTGGACATGTTCATACCATAGAGGCCCTTTCTTATTGGGTTGACGATGGAGAGGTCATTACATGGGCTGCCACCTATCAGCAAATCAAATGGACCCCATTCTTTCACCTGGATAGGAGATAGGAGAAGATGGGTTAGCTTGATCTGCCATTCAGCTAACACAGTAAAATGTCCAGGTGGAAGTTGGAACTAGCTGTCAGCAAACCAAAGACAAACATCTAAGTTCACACATCACAACAATGAGAGGCAGCGTGCAGAGACAGTATCAGTATGAGTACGGAGGACTAGAGCTGTCTGTCACCTTTAATAGATTGTGCACCCATGCTAGAGTTTGTAGCCTTGTAGACAGCAGTCGCCTTCAGTCACCACCGAGGGTCAAAAGTACGGTTGCGTTCCTATCAGAATTCTATAGGATCCTAAGAATTCTATAGGATTCTTATAGGAATTTCATAATCCTAGGATGTTATTGGAAATTGTATAGCTCACACGGCTAACTAGTGGGGTTTAGCCGGGTAGAACAGTGCTGTACTGGCCAACGTTAATGCATGGCAGGCAATTAATACATGACCCTAACCAGTCATTAAGTAAGACTTAATGAACCTAGCCTCGCCATGACATGTCTTCCATTTTCTTTTTTGCTTAGAACATAGCCCTTGCACTTGTTTGTATTTCTTTGCACGTATACAGTAGCTGTCCACTTAGGTGTGAAGTCGTGTCAGGGTTAGGGTTAGGGTTAGGGCAAAATAAGTTAATTGTACTAAAGTAGTAAAGAAAGTGAATTAAGTAAGTAGCCTTGGGAGCCAACGGTTACCGAGCCATGTGGCCCATTGGTCAGGAGCCTATTTCTGTAGCGTGAGGCAGCTCAGTGTGCTTGTACACCAAGCTGCCTGCTCCCTGCCTGCCGTGGACATGACACTAGTATGTCACAGGGACTTACCCCCAATCCAACCCTTGATGCAGACTCAAGGACTGGGTACTATTTTTATAGGCTTTGATTTGACACAGCCAGGGATTTAACCCCCGTCCTCCCACTCTCAGCAGTCAGCACGGACAATCTAACCACACTGAGCTGGTCAACCTGTAGTTAGTTCACGTACATTTTCCTTGGTGATGTATCTGACATCGTCCACCTGTCTGATCTTCTTCTTATGGTTGCATTTTACCACCGTGATGCAATCCTCGCAGATCTCTGAGGCGACGTACCTCTCCACCTTGATTCCAAGCTCCTTTAGCACTATGAACCCTGGATGCACGCAGATATACACAGCATACGAGTTAGACATACAGCACACATATCGTTGCTGTCAGGCAGAAACCATATCTCTATATTTCAACTTTTGATGTTCTTTTAGTTATTTTTTCCATTTCCTGAAAAGTTATAGTTTTGGACATGGTTTTCAACAACAACTATACGTCAAACCACCCCCACAAACAGAGGGTACAAACCCACACATGCACACATAGTTGTTGCTGTTTTTTAGATTATTTGTTGGCATGTTATGTCTAATTTAGATATGAGAGTGAGAGAGTGGAGAGACAGGAAACCAAGGGCAGATGGGAGACATGCAAGACATGATGGGGTCGGATTCAAACTCAACCAACACACACACACACACAGAGATGATTACATTTGTATGCTTCATACTCTGTAAACTGACAACATACACTAGACTTCAATCCAGAAAGACGCTGTTCCTTCCTTAAACGGATTTAGTCTTGGATTGTATCGGTACCTGTTGCTATGCCGTCAAACAGAGACAGAACTCTGATGGGTCTGCGGAGGTTGGCAGGGATGGATGGGTAGATACGATGAGGCTCCTATAGTGGACAAAGGTCATACAATAACAACATGTTTAGTGTTTCAGCCCGAACATAACCTCCTCTTCAGGTTCAGGTAAAGCATTTCAGAATATACCGTACAGTAATTACTTCAATAATAATACACTGGAGGAAGTAAGTAAAGGTAGACAGACAAGGGGAGACTATATTGTTGACTACTGTGGTAGATGCCACAGTTCATGTGGTTAAGGAGGGTGTAGACATCACATGCCCCCTCTGATACACATGGGGTTAACCGGTATGGCACATAACACATGCAGTGCCGTTAAATGATATGCATTACAAGCAGTTAGTGACGTACAAACTCTGTGGCGCTGTTGTTGGCAAAAAGCGTCTGGATTCGTACACTCCAGTCCTCCCTGGGGACCAAGCCACCGTGGGCTCTATGTTCCTCACACAGGTAGCAGTACCATGGGTCAACGTCCTTCAACGAAACAAACGCACCCGGACCCACCAGGATGTTCAGACAGTCTTCACAGTAGGACCTGGAGAGAGGAGGTTCATTCATTTTTAGTAATTTAATCGGAGGAGAGGAGAGGGGAGGAGACAGGCAGGGTGAAAGAAAGAAGCAGACAAACAGAAGGACAGACTAGAGACAGACTGACAGGCTCAAAGAGAGAGAGACAGATAGACAGACAGACAGACAGACAGACAGACAGACAGACAGACAGACAGACAGACAGACAGACAGACAGACAGACAGACAGACAGACAGACAGACCTGTAACAGCTATCGTGGCCACACAGTATGACGTCCTTTCCATAGCAGCAGATGGTGCAGTATGACTGGTAACCATCAACATCATAACAATGCAAGGTCTCTGAGAAGTTATCCTGGACACACAGTGAAGGAACAGGACTCACTTTTAGAGGATTGGCATGGGAAAGACATTTGTACGAAAAAAAAGAAAAGACTGCTTTGACTCCCCCCAAGTATTCATAATACATTTAAATGTATACATAGCAGACATTCTTTTCGCCCTTTTCAGTCATTTCATTTTGTCTCCACTCCAGAGGCGCCATATACACCATAACATATACAGTATATAACATTTTGAATGAGCTATATAGCTTTATGCTCTGATGGAAGCCCATGTAAAATACTGTAAGTGCCATCAATAAATTGTGACTGCATAGTACATATTTGTGAGTTTTCCCAATAACATTTTTGGCTGAATTTTATCAGGGGAGATTTCCTTACTTTGCACACACGACAGAGGCTGCCCTTAAACAGAGGATGGGGTATATCAACGTCTGTAGTTCCACAACACAGACAGTAGCCTGTTGGAAGGGTGAATGAATGAATGAGTCAATGATTTTATCATGTAACGCTACTAAACAGTATACCACAGGATATCATCACTGTTGTGTAGAAACTTTGTATCTCCATATTTCATCTTATGTTTTTTCATAAATGAATGACCTATTTGTCTTATGAGCAGCGAAAATAACAGATCTACAGAGCTTGCAGATCTGCTATTTTTGCTGTTTTTGAAAAGATTTGAAAGATTTTGAAAAATGTTTGTGGGTTGTTACCAAATAATAACTACATAGGATCCATTGGAACACAGTCACATTCTTTTTTCCAGTTCCTGAAATAAACTTTGGTAGAACATACAAGGTTTCTACCCCTGACAACTCTTATAAGTCCATAAAATCTATATTTTTGTGCTCACACCTTCGATGTCCTCGTTCATCTCCATGACTGTGCGAAAAGTCTTTGCTGGAAGAAGAAAGAACATAGTTGAATTAACTTTATTTATCTACAACATTATAAAGTTGAGGGGGATGGGCGGGTGGGGGTCAAACATATGCCCATATATGGACTGGACATACTCGACGTCAGCACATATCAATAAATAGGCCCATATATGGACTGGACATGCCTGATGTCAGCGCAAAACCGCCTTGTTAGGCAACGGTTATGCTCATATATGGACATGCCTGACGTCACAGTACACGAATTAGCATTGCAACGGTTGAATCCAGCGCAAATCGTCGTTGTTAGTCTCCCGTTTCTGTTGTGTGAGATGTGATACCAAAGCTTGATCAGTGAGAGAGAGAGAGAGAGGAAGGGAGGTTGTGTGTGATGTCAGACCAGAGTTCACTCAGCGGCGAGAGAGAGGGAGAGGGTCACAGAGGGAGAGAGAGAGAGAGACGGCGAGGGAGAGGAGGGGGAGTGAAGGAGAGGGGGAGGAGGGGGAGGGAGAAAGCCTATTTCACCCATAGATACCGGAACCTGAACACGCTGATCAACGCATCACTGCCTGAGGATATTAGGCTAGCTAAACCAGTTTGATCACTTCTCAATGCCCATTTTTACAGCCTAGCTTTTAAATGATTGATGCTTTGCTTGTATCTATCTGGTATTTATTGCAATTTATTATTGTCTCATATTTATTGTGTATTATACTTTACATTATATTATTTTATCTGTTTGGTTTAACTGTAAAGCATTTTGTAACTCTGTTTTGAAAAGTGCTATATATAGTTTAATAATTATGATAATAAGCAACTTGATTTACTTTCATTATTATCATTCTGACTTGGTGACAGCCCAAGGATACCTGACACAGCTTGGAGTGAACATGAACACACACCTCTGAGTAGCTGGTCAGGCTGTGCATAGTCGCCACTGGACGTGTTGGATGTCCTGTACACTTGGTAGCTGTAGGCTTTCTTCTCCGGAGGCCGCCAGCTTACATCCCGTTCATTGCTGTACCAAGAGCTAGGGGCGCCCTGCTTCCTCTGGTTCTTCCATCCACCCGGTCTCCAGTCTGGAGACTGATCCTCCTCATCCTCAGGAGAAAGAGGGATCTGCTTGGACTTTTTTTGCCATCCCCCCCTCGAGGGGGGTTTACACCCCCCACTCTTCCCTTTGCCTCCTTCTCTGGTCCTCTCCCATTCTCTTCTAAACTGCTTTTTCCCCCAACGTGCAACGGTCTTCCTGTCTTCCTCCGACTCTGTGTCTCCACTTTCTTCATCTTCTCCCCACATGCTTTCTCCTAGACCTCCCGTTCCTCCCGTTACGCTTCTCGATCTTCCCGTCTCCTTGCTCTCCGGCCCACGGGATAATGTGTCCGACAGTTTGACTTTGTTCAGGCAGATGGACACGTC
The DNA here is from genome assembly GCF_963280865.1 of Gymnoscopelus braueri. Taxonomy (NCBI): domain Eukaryota; kingdom Metazoa; phylum Chordata; class Actinopteri; order Myctophiformes; family Myctophidae; genus Gymnoscopelus; species Gymnoscopelus braueri. The sequence continues at coordinate 22,657,808 of NC_137614.1, forward strand.
CTTTAGTCTGCTGCTGATCTGTTCCTTGTCCTTGTTCTCCCAGTGGGTGCTGGTGTGAGACGTGGGGTTGGAGGGTGAGGAGGAGGAGGAGGGGTCATCGAAAAGACATTTCTTTGGATTTGGCCACATGTTTTCTTTGGCGACACCTGGGGGGGGGGGGGTGAAAGAATAAATACAGATGTGTGCATTGAGGGATGAATACTTACGCCCATCTGTTCTGTTTTTTATTTTATTTATTTTTGACCAAATATATAATTATGCTTAAAGTTCCACACCCCCCAAATTATGTTTTTTGTTTGGTTAATGTATTTTTAAGCTATGCTTACTGTAACAATATACTATAAAGGATTAGGTTATAGAATAATCATAGGTTAATAAAAATCAAATCTACCTGAATCAGTATTTCTGCAATCCTCTGATAATTTCTGATTGTTTGTTGTAGGTGCATCTGTAGCATCATCTGTGGGTTCTGCCTGTTCGTCGTGGAAGTCGGTGAGGGCCCAGTCCAACAAGAGCTTCAGCTGATCCTTAACTGAAGTAGCTGGAATTGGCTTCTTACAGCGAAAAGCTCTGAACTGACAACACACAAACACACACACACACACACACACACACACACACACACACACACACACACACACACACACACACACACACACACACACACACACACACATATTATAAATAACTACAATATATAATGTAAAGTTTTATTAGTCAATAATTATTTCCACAAATGCCATATTTTATACAAAGCAGCATAAGTCAGTACACTCACATTGCTATCGATTTCCAACCATGTCTTTAACTTAATGTAGTTCATGAATAGTAGCTGTAGCATACTATTTATTTGCATCTTCTATTCCAACTAAAATGTGTTAATTGACCAGTACCTATCTGTCCTTTGTCTAGGACATGCATATTTATTTAGATACTTAAATGTGGTGCTAACACTGTCTGTCTTTTGTCCAGGAACAACAGTAGGTTACCTTTATTTCAATTCAAATAGCAATACGCATGCATGTCTATTGTATAGTGAAAAAGTCTACAGGGGGGCCACGAACGAAATCGTTCACATAACAGTTTCAAGAAGTGAACAGGTTCGTTCACGTTCACGGCAAAGAACTAGTTCTTATGAACGAATCGATCATGACCGACCCATCACTTCATGCAATGACTATAATACATACCTGCAGTGACTGGTAGACAGCTTCTTTGTAGGTGGGCTGGTTTTCAAAGTAGCTGACATTGAAGCACTCGTTGAAGGCGGTGAAGGGCCTCAGAGAGGCAGCACTGAGTTGCTGAAACCAGTTACAACACAGTGATGTAAATGGACTGTTGGCCTGCAAGCCTGCAAACTGCTTTTGATGCATTCCAATTGGCTCTAATTAGTCTTAATTGCTGTCACGACTAAATGCATGGTGTTCACAAGGTCTCCTGACACAGATCCCATTAGAGCAGTGGTTCCCAATTTTTTTTGCTCAAGACCCAAAAGAGAAATTAGATGTTTGCCCGGGACCCAAAATAGCAGATCTACAAGCTCACAACACATCGCTTTGCGCCGCGTTATGAGCTTGTAGATCTACTATTTTCACAATTTCTTAAACATTTTCTTATTTATCGAAATTACTATTATTATTATTTTTAATGTATATATTAAATACTTTAGAAAAACTTTACAATTGTTTTTAATTTATGAAAAGTAGTTTTTAATAGTTGCTTTTAATTGATGAAAACATTTTTTTGTTTAAATCTTTTGAAACATTTTATTTAAACATGTTGCACAAAATCCTTACTTGCTTTCATCCACTTAATGTGATATCCAAAGTCCAAATTGTCAAATGTTCAAAGAATTTTTTATAATAGCCAAAACAGCAGATCTACAAGCTCAAGCTTGTACAAATCTGCTATTTTTGCTATTTGTCGTATATAGGGCTTAAGTGGTTAGCGTGTCTGAAAAACAGTATGTGCGTGTGCGTGGTGGTCTCAGCTTGTAAGAAACGGGGGCTCCAAGGAAAGAAGGTCGGGAACCACTGAGTTAGTGGGACTACATCCCTCCATCTCTCACCTTTGTGTACATTCTGCTTCCGTACCACTGCACCATCCTTTGTCCTGGTACAGGAGGTGTGGACACCCAGGTCTTGATGAGTGCAGGCCAAAGAGTGAGGCTGTCTTTGAAGCCCCACACCAGGTCCCCTTCCTCGAAATGAAAACCATCCTGACGTAGAACAGACAATTATCAGGGTTCCCACACTTTATGAGAGATTATTTTCCAGGACATTTTAATGCGACCCACACCTATAGCAATATCAGGTTATTATCATGTTCATATTTGATCATCATTAAAATAAACTATGTTGTTCGTTAAGAAGAATTTTGACATGTTTGTGGACGTCAGCAAGGGCATGCGGTCGCAACAGGTTCCTAACGCCAAATCAAATGGGTTACGATCTGAGCCAAGTCTCCTGAGGAGGCGCGTCTGAAGTCTGTCCTGGACAGGGGTCTCCGGACGTAAAAACAGATGAATGAATGTGGAAAAGAATATATAATCAAATGTAAAACTGTAGATTTTTTAAAGGTAAGAATAAGGTAGAATATGCCTTTGTAAATAAGTGTGCATACTGTACTGTGGTATAGTAAATAAAAAAACATTATTAAAAACTTTTGCAGTTGTAAATATTGCAATTATAATGTGGTAGTCACAAAATCCCAAGGCACATCTGGACTTGTCTCACAGCACACCATTGTGCGTCGGTCCACCATTTGGTGAAGTGACTCTATACGGTGGGGCTCCTCACTGGCAGGTGAGCCAGTAGGGTACAACTGCAGTGATAACACACAGAAATGACTGCGGGGAGGAATTAATTGGCATTGACAATTGGAATTGGCAACTACTAAATTGGGGAGAAAAAGGTGGTAGTGCCGTACTATGAGCTTGTAGATCTGCTATTTTTGAAATATTGTGAACATTTGAGCAAATCTTTGAATACTACAAATGTCTTTTAAATCCTAACCGTTTTTTGAAGAAACTTATGTTGCTATATCAGTGGTTCTCAAGAAATGTTTTGTTCCAGAGACCCCCCAGAAGCAAAGGTCAATGAGGTCAATCTTGGTTGTCAGTGTGTCTCATTCTTGTCTGTCCATAAATTACATTTTACTCATACATCTGTCAATGTGAAACAAGATAAACAACAGTTTGAATGTGTCAAACTTGTGTACCTTATAACAAGAGGGCTGCTTAGGCTTTCCCTCTGGGGTTGACGTAGACGTGAGAGAGACGCTCAAACCTGTGGAGGACTAGGGTACACACACACACACACACACACAGACACACACACACACACACACACACACACACACACACACACACACACACACACACACACACACACACACACACACACACACACACACACACACACACACAGGTATTCATATGAACACACCAATGCGTGGGTGGACATTGTGCACAGCACACACAAAGATAAAAGTGGACAAATACACACACTAGAGAGGGGCTCTCTGCAGAGTGTATATCTCTGAGCTGAGTTGCCTAGCCAGGGCTGTTTAGGTCACAGGTTGCAGCTGTCAAGAAATAGTATTTTTACAACATACAGTGCAACAGTCACATTTTTGGACATTATATGCTAGAGAGAGAGAGAGACAGAGACACAGAGAGACAGAGACAGAGATGGTGAGAAAGAGATACAGCCAGAGAGAAAGAGAGACCGAGAAAGACTTCAGGTAATTAATATGTAATTGTTATCAGAGCAGATGTAGATTTACCTGTGTTGGAGCTGTATGATGATCTTCATCATCATCAGCATCACCATCACTATCAACCACAATAGTCACACCAGCTGATGGTGATGCTAAAAGAGAAGAGAAAAAAAAACGTTATAATAAAAAAGCGTTAATAAAATCGAAATAAAACTATTTTAAAAAGAGTGCATATACAGTAGGTGCTCAGGCGGCGCAGGTGTGAAGTTAATGCACACCACTGTGGAGACTGGGGTTTGACTCCTCCACGGTGCCTCCGGCTTGGCACGCCAGCAAACACAACTGGTTGTGTTTGAAGGTGGGAAGCAAGACGGAGTGGACACTCTCTTTCGCAATCATTAATTACGAAGGTCTTTCATGGTCCTGTTTCATTCATTGAATGTAGCTATAGCATTGTATTTTTATCACCAGGTGCCGCCAATTACAAGCTGGACTAATTCCATTAATTGTAGAGTATGGTGTGCGCGTTGATATATATGTTTTTAGCTGCGAACAAATTCTACATGACTGTTTTGTCTGTTTAGCAAGGTATAAAGAGTTATTGTGACATGTCTCCAGTCAGAATGGTATATACTGTATATGCTAGGTAGGTTTAGTGCCCAAATATTTTCACTGTGTTTTGATTCAAGTTAGAGTTTTCTTACTTTTGGCTGCTTTTAATCTGTGGACCACAGAAGCATATACTGTGGTCAATCATAATCATCATTATCATCATCATAATCGTCCTCACCATGTTCATGTTACAAAAACGCCTCATTGAAAAAGGAAGAGGCCGCACAGCTCTTAGCCATGATGCAAGTTTATTAAAAGAAACCAACGTTTCAACAATGAAGTCTTCCTCATGACATGAGGCGTTTTTGTAAGAAATAGGCCCCTCACACTAATTCTGGAGGCCAAGTACAGGGAAACAGTATGGAATATCAAACCGCTGTTTGATGCTCATCATTACATGACTCATGAGATCATTTGTACCTAATATGTTGAAGAGAGTGAGAGAGAGAGAGAGAGAGAGAGAGAGAGAGAGAGAGAGAGAGAGAGAGAGAGAGAGAGAGAGAGCGAGAGAGAGAGAGAGAGAGAGAGAGAGAGAGAGAGAGAGAGAGAGAGAGAGAGAGAGAGAGAGAAAGAGATACAGCAAGAGAGAGATTCAAGTTAAGAGTTTTCTTACTTTTGACTGCTTTTATTCTGTTAGAAGGAGTCTCCCCTGTGATTTCCACATCTGCCAGAAAACATACTGTGGTCAATCATCATTATCATCATCATCGTCGTCGTCCTCACCATTTTCATGTTATAAATCATTCTTAAGTTTTCCTATGATCTCCGGTACTGCTCTGAATAGGCTCTTAGCGATACAATCAAAATAAAATATTTTTGACCAAATACCTCGATATCGACGATAATATCACATTTCTTTTCTACATTTTTCGAAAATAGACGATCTACGAGCTCAATTTTCACAAACTGTTGAAAGTATTAAATAGGGATTAAGTGATTAAAACCAGGAAAAGAGAACACTTATGCCATATCACGCTATTGTGATTTCCAAAATGATATCTAGTCTCATATCATGATTAATATATTGCCCATCCCTTCTACCGGGCATGTGATTTTGGGTGTGCTGCTCATATTGAATACATTAGACATATAAGACTAAGAAATAACAAAGTTGAAGAATAGAATATTGTGAATATATAGAAAGAATATGAAATATGAAAAAGAAAGGAATAGGGATATAGGAGGATATAGGAGACAAAAAGGAATAAAGAGTATCGAGAACATGAGACATAAAGGCATATAAAATAGGGAACAGATATGAATAGGTAGTGGGATATAGGAAACAGAAAGGAATAGGTAGTGGGATATAGGAAACAGAAAGGAATAGGCAACAATAGGAAATAGGAGACAGTGCCAGTGGTTCTCAAACTTTTACATTTTAAGGACCCTCGTAACTCTGAGAGTGTACAAATAGAACCAAACCATTTGGTATACTCTCAGTCAGAGTTACAGACCTTTAAGGGTATATTTGCAACCCCTTCAAGTAACCCTGAGGATCCCTGGACCCTACATTGAGAACCACTGGAATAGTCTATAGGGAATAGGATATAGGAGACAGGAAAGTAATAGGGTATAGGCCAGGTACCAGAGGAGTCCGGTGAATGGTATACTATAGTATGTGGGTCCAGTGTCTTTTTTTTCCGCCTGGTCAGGAATGGCCCTGAGGGTCGCTTCCGGGGCCCCTTAGTCTCATTGTCATCTGTCGAACCACCGTCTCCCCAATTCTCGCTGTCATCTGTCGCACCGCCATCATCATCATCTTCTTTCTTTATGTCCTCTCTGCGTTCTGATCCAACGGGCTCAGGCTTGATCTCCCTACCGAGGGGGCGAGCTCCCTCTGACTCCCTCGCTGAGCTACAGGAGAAAGCCTGGAGGTGAGAAAGGATGGAGAGCGAGAGAGAGACAGAGACACACACACACAGAGTGCATATGAGCGCAGAGTTGTGTTGACGGCGTTGTCACTGGTTCAAGATAAAAACAATGTAATATGTAAAAGTCACAGATAAAAACTATTTTCATCCAAGTTTGTTTCTGTGACAGACCTCAGTGAGCAGCTGGTTCCAGCGTAGAGAGCTAGGCAGGGCCAGAAGAATGAGGAAGAGCTTACGCAGAGGAGAGTCCTGATTCATTTTCCTCAAAACCTACACACAGAATAAAGAGAATATGTATCATGCATGGTATACCAGACAGCATGCAATTCTCAATAACAATGTGCCTTCATAACAAGGCGTGCGACGTGCGTGTGTGTGTGTGTGTGTGTGTGTGTGTGTGTGTGTGTGTGTGTGTGTGTGTGTGTGTGTGTGTGTGTGTGTGTGTGTGTGTGTGTGTGTGTGTGTGTGCGCGTGTGCGTGCGTGTACAATACATACACACATACAGTATATTGCCATGTGATAATCGTCACATTACCTTTGCCCATGCATCCAGCCCTCCTGTGCTGGGTGAAATAGTACAGTACTCCTTAGCTAGTTTCATTGACTGGTCGGAGCTGCATATATCCAGCTTAACGCAGATGTCTGACATGATGGAGGAAATCTTGTAAAACTGCAGGGGGACATATCACAGATGAAACAAGAAGGAAACGGGGAGATGTCACATTAGGAAGGTGGCTCAAAGCATGTGCTCATTCTAGGGGTGTGCCGGTATTTATCGTCCCGCGATATATTGCGATACGTTTTCGTGACGATATGTATCGTTTTGACGTTTTTGAAAACATTGTTTTTTAATATATATATATATTTTTTTTGCAATAACAATAATGCAAAAACAGAAGTATTTGTTTGCATTTGCTTTTTTCCCCCCCCATATATTTTTATAATAAAAAAGTGCCAAATATCGTATCGTATCGATATCGTGAGCCCAATATCGTGTATCGTATCGTGAAATTAGTGTATCGGCACACCCCCAGCACATTCTGATGGAAAGATCTGCTTCCTACTAGCATCCATTGCTGAATATTTATGACACAACTTCTACAATATGCTACCGTTTTGTAAGCAATAGGCCAGCTATATCTGATCACTTCAGAAACAGATCAGAATGAGTTTCACTCCCATTCCATATATACGGTATACTGTAACTGTCTCTATATAACTGGAAAGACAGGCAAAGACAAGATATAGATCAAAACACATAACAGACCAGAAAAGAGGTTCTAAGAACAAAAGTGTTGCCTTACATCCTTGTCCATGTTGGGTTTGATTAGAGTAGCAATGCTCTTCAGCGCCACATCTCCCAGTTGCTCCGGCATGCTCTCTGCTAAGGTCTTCAACACAGTCTGGTAGAATGTCATTGATCTTTTCATGAAATCCATCTCTGCCTCCATTCCCAGCTTCTCTGTCAAGTCTGGAGCAAAGTTGTGCAGGAAGTTGTCCGTGGTCAAGGGGCGCAGCATATTTTTGGAGGAGAGGATTGAGGCGTCACGCCTGCGGATGAAGTTCTCTACCCCTGGGGCCTGTAGAAGGTGCCTGGCATAGATGCGCACCAGCGTGGAGGCCCGCTGGAGCTCCCAGGCCGCGTCCGAAGTCCTCTGACTCTGGAAATCAGACAGTGGCTCCAGGTTCCGGGAGAGAAAAACAAACCCTATCCTGTAAATGGGGTTGCCCATTCGTGCGGCAATCTGCAGGGAGTCCATTGATTTATCAAGACACTGGAAGTATTCTGCCAGTTCCTTCCAATGGATGGACATTGTCTTTGCAGCCCTGTGGAAGTAAAGACACTGAGAGGAGATGGGGAGGGAGGGGTTGTGGGGCTCTGTGTTGGCTAATTTGGCTAACATCTCTTTCAAGTTGTCGTTGGTGGGATTGCACAAGGAGAAGTGACGATGGATGTCGCCCATCAGCTCGGCAATGTGGCTGAAGGACGCTGTGACTCCCGAGTGGCAGGCTCTCGCTGCAAGCTCGGGCAGACCACAGAGCCACACCAGCTTAGGGCTGAAGGACCGCAGCTTGGCCACGATATCACGAGAGTCCTCTGGGTCTGGGTGGTTAGAGTAGAAAACAGCCATGTTGGACAGACAAAGATGGAACTTGTTCAAAGTTCGGATCAGTGGGTGTGCCCCCTTGGCCTTCGTATTTGCGTTGGTACTCCTGTTCGCATCCTCGTCAAGGGAGTCCAGCAGCCTCAACACCTTGACCCCTGACCTTTCGTCAAAGTAGCCAATCAGAATGACTGTCGTAGTCTGCCCCTCCCCTAGGTCTGCCTTTCTGTACATGTAGAGGCTGTAAGGTGACTTTGAGCAGGCCATGGTAATGTCCGCAGGGTACTGGGGGCCCATGATGCGGGTGAACGATGGAACCAGCACCGCGCCAGCCCTAGAGGCGGCGGAACAGTTAGAAAAGTACTTCAACATGAAGCGGCTCAAACTGTTGCTGTATTGTACGGCACCTCCCCCCTGCTCCTCGTCCAGTTGCATTGCTTCATTCTCTGTTCTCTCCTCCGTGTGCATCCTCTCTGTAGCCTCTCGCTCTGCTGTCCTACTCTCTTCTCCTGTCTCCATCTCCACCACCACCACATGATCCTCATCGTCCTCATCGTCAGATATGATCACATGATCACATTCTCTCTTCACATCATCCTCTGTTTTCACCTGTAGACGGGTTAGAATAGAACTTTCATTGTTGTTTTGTCTTCACTGTGGTACAATTAGATCATGGCAAACAATAATAATCAAAACAGTTACAGCAGTTATGTTCACAGCCATTGCATTCAGGGCATTACACTTGACATAAATGTGTTATTACTGTTTATATTGTTATTACATTACAGCATGTAAGTGCCTCTCTTTTCCCATCAAAGGACACACAGACAGACAGATGTATACCTGTCTCTCAACCAGTCAGAGAGTCTCATTCTGTCACTGTGAATGCAAGCCATGGGCAAGCGTGTGTGTGTGTGTGTGTGTGTGTGTGTGTGTGTGTGTGTGTGTGTGTGTGTGTGTGTGTGTGTGTGTGTGTGTGTGTGTGTGTGTGTGTGTGTGTGTGTGTGTGTGTGTGTGTGTAAACTCGCGTCACCAGGTTTTGCATAGTGTAAAGCCTGGTTCCCATTCCACTATAACCAGTGCCATCCAGTCTAGAGTCCGCCTAGTACTCCAGTATCCATGCATTTCCTCACACATACATGCACAAACACAGACCATTTCTTTCTGTATCCGTTCTAGATAAGATAAGCAAATTGGCTAAATGAATTGATCCCAGTCTAATGTGTGTGTGTGTGTGTGTGTGTGTGTGTGCGTGTGCGTGTGTGTGTGTAACTGCTATTCCACACACACACACACACACACACACACACACACACACACACACACACACACACACACACACACACACACACACACACACACACAGAGTATATACTTGTATACACAAACACAGTAATGTGTATAATATTAATACATTCAAATTGTATATAATGTAAGCTGTGAGGTTCTCTTATAAGCCCTCCTAGGGTTTCTTACCTCACGGCCCAACAATTATCTTCCAAGGAAGGAACTAGTATACTATGCATATAGGAAAAATCTAAAGAACTGAATTGGAATAGTAACTGCAATAAAATTGCTGTGCTGGTAATTTGCAATCCCCTACTCGTTACTGGGGGAAGTAATATTAACATTAAAGAAAGACATTACTTAGTTATAAGTTACTGCCCAACACGGTCAACCAGTATAGGTGCCCAACATCTGGGGCAGACATTTCTCTATCATACAGTTAACGTTATATTAATTTAAATACGTTCTGGATTGTACATAAACAGATCACAGATCAGTCGTTAGTTGTGGGCTGCAGAGCGGTTTTGTTTGTTTAGCCTGTAGCCAGTTGAAAAGCTCACAGAACTGATCCCTTGGCTTCCGTGCAACTACAAGGGAAATGTAAATACGCTCATAACATTAAAGCAATACGTTTGCTGTAGCATCGCTTGCAGATGTTCACAACAATCACTTCATAGATATGTGAACTAATGTTACCAATGAGAACAAACAATGTTAGTAAACGCACGCTACGTTTCGCTAAACCCAAAGCAACGATAGAAAGGATCGCTCACCCGCGCCCTCTACCGTAGAGGCAAATACAAACATAATGTTGTTAGCTACATTGTTATTACACTGTTCTGGCAGAAGGCTACAACATATCAAGTACCCCCACAAGAAACGCATTATGTATTTGTTAGTCATAACAACTAGCTAGCTATCCGGTATTGGTCTATTACACAATGCATTATCAAAATCATTCAAAAGATCGCTCGGAAAACAGAGCCACTCGTCTTACCCCGTCCATTCTCCTTTCTTTCTCGGGGCATTTAAATGAGCATTGAGCAATGAGCATGGTGGAACCAACCATATAAGGCTCTGCGTGGGAGGGGCCAGCGCCGAAGACCCGCGAGACTTCAGCCAATGGTGTCTGTCGCGTGCTCCGGCGTGCTGACGGCGGGCGGGTCTTCTCTTTCAACGCCTTGTTGTAACATGACACCACCAGGCCCCCGACGCCCCTCGTTGTTAATATTGTGTTCTCATGGCGAACATCCGAGAAGCGGCAACAAAAATACGATTCACATACAGTTACTGTAAACAAAATCAACAACGTATTACCGCGTATTACGTGTAGCGGGCTAGCGGCAAAACAGGCCAGGCAGCCGAGGGCCAAATAATGCTTCATTTATACTTCGTCGTCACCGAAAATAGCAGATCTACACAATCTACGATGTTTGTAGACCAGGCGTATATTATTATTAACCCCAACCAAAATGACGACAACAGTCAGACGGCTGTAGCCTGTTCGTGTTCCGTCTGATAAATAAAACGTGTAGTCCTGCAGCCTGTGAACTGCCTCTAATGTTAGAAGAACTATTGTTAATATTTAAGTAAGGCTCAATGGGGTGGGGTGTGGTGGGGGGGGGGGGGATAGGAGTCCGTCCATTTCCCTGCATGGAGTGCATACTGCATAGTAGTGAAAGCAGTAGCACCGCACTAAAATGGCGGCCAGGTCAGGTTTGACAATTAAAGCCGTGCGTCGTAACGTTAACACCTAGATAGATTCGGTTGAACGTGTTATAACGTGACAAGTCATTCACATTTATTGATGGCGCGTAGTAGCCTGCACAACCAAAGTTACCAAACATATCAAAACAAACGTGTTTAAACAAACGAAGCGAACGATCCGCGCATTCATTCACTTCTTTCGTTTGCAGTTCCAGTTAAGGCTAGAATAGATTAGAAGAACCAATGGCGTTCCTTCTGTAGCAAAGAAAATGTCGGGTCATCGGAAACAAACACGAATGCATTGCACATTAGGATTAGCTATGTAGCGTTAGGTTAGGATCCATGGTGTAGTTAAAGTTGTTTGACTTTTAACCAATAATCGCAATGTCTCTACAGCGCAGGCCATTCTCTGTCGATAATAAACCATTATTTAACGAACGACAAATGTGACGGCATTCAGTTCCTACTACAAGACTGTGTTGTTCTGTGTTCAGTAAACAAAAACATATTTCATCGTCACACACCAGGGACGCGAATAAACGATGCGAAAGTGCAATCTTTTATTTTGGTGAATGTCTCATTCATACAGGTTTTTTTTTTTTTATTCGCCTAGAAAATTCGACCTCGTTTCGAAAAATATTCACGTCGCAGGCATCACCCCCTCGTTATTAACGCGCTCAGTGTGCGACTGTGCGTGTATTGTATACTCATTACACAAACAGCTGTTTACATTAGTGCTAATTAATCGCGAAAAATAAACGCTCCCAGTGTATGGACCCGAACGAGCTTATCGGTTTGTGGTTAGTTTATTGATTGTTGTTTTCCACAAGTTTTGTTTGTGAACTTAAGTGGTATTTGTGTAGGCTATTATGTCGAGTGTTGATACTTCAGCCTGGGTAGCCAACAAACACGTTGACGTTTACTTGTAGTAGTAATACATTAAACCTAGACAGAGCGCTGAATAGTAGGCTACAAATATCTGTAACTCGGAAGCGGAAAGGAAACAGCAGCGACAGAAGAAGGGGGTGGGTCGTTGTTAAGATTGAGACCTGTGATGTTGCAGCATCAGTAAAACACTTTGAACTTCACAGAAAACATGTTTCCCCACCTCAGGAATAAAAGCCTTATTAATATTACCCATCACATTTTGTTCAAGCCCGTCACTGACAGAATGTAATATATATATAATAATATAATACTATAATAATAATATAATACTTATATAAATGTACAATCACTATGTGCAATGCAATCATGTCATCTGCTTTTGTATTGTTTTAAGTTGGCTGATGAAAGTGTGATTTACATTTACTTCTAGCTCTGGTCCATAGCGTTAGAAGGAACTCATTCTATCTACTTCATATTTAAATAAAATGTAGTAGCCTAGGCCTACGTTGGTCTACACGAAATTCTATTTTCAAGTACACTTCTAGTTATTTCTAGTTTAAATGTTTTTTTTTATTGTCACACATACAGTACAGTTGGTAGTAACATTGGAAGCAGCGAAATTCTTGTGCTTCGAGCTTCCTCAACAATTTTTATAACACTCTCTCTCTTTCTCGCTCTCTCTCTCGCTCTCTCGAACACACGCACGCACGCGCACGTGCACACACACACACACACACACACACACACACACACACACACACACACACACACACACACACACACACACACACACATTCCATATTTCTTATGCACAAAATTAACCAATTACCATGACACACCACAACATGTAAACACATATTTATTGTCTGATCTAACATTGACAGATATACGTTAAAGGACAAGCAGCTTGATGGTGTACTAAAATATATCATTAAAAAATAGCTGAGTAATTGCAATGATATGAATTTAATTACATTGGAATATAATGTCAACTATCAGAATGCTTAATTGCAGTGCAGTCAGTAGTAATGAATGGAAGTCCTAACTAAAGTAATCAAAATCTGTTTCAAGCTATAGTTTATTGAGATGTGGATCAACACATTCAGCTGGTAAATTGTTGATGCCACATTTTGTAGTAACTGCATTTGAACAGCAGATGTCAGTATGTTCACTGACTTGGTATTCGGTACAGTGAACATTTATATTTACAAATAATTCATCCTGCAAAAAGACACTTTTAGCCACGGTGGATTATGAAATAAAGTGAATTAAAACTTGATACGCTTTTTATGTTTCATGTATCAGTGTTATCCAGGAAGAGGAATCGACATTTATATAAATTAAGGATTACGTGAGAAATCACAAAACAAGCGAACAATCTATAGAATCTAATGTATTCATCTCTTCGTCACCCAAATGATTATTTCAACAGTTCCCTTTAACCCAAGGCCCACCTAGCTCCACCTCTCTCTACTCCTTCCTTGCTTTTACAAAGAACACTCCGGTCACATCATCCACCCCCACTCTCGGTGGCAGCGTGTACACCTCCATCCTTATCAGTGTGTAGCCGCTCTCCTTCAAACTGCTGCACACCAGGGACTCCTCCAGGGGCACCAGCACCACAGGGATCTTCACCCCTAGTAGTGATGAGGAGCAGGTGTCCCCCGGGTCGCAGGAGGTCCCGGATGTGTCCCAGGGCTCTGGTGAAGGCAGCCAGGTCGGGGCTGACGCTCTCCAGGCAGAAGCAGGACACCAGGCAGTCGGCCCCGACCGAGGGGAGGGCGTGAGGGGCCAGTGGCAGAGGGCAGTGCACGTCGATGGGGAGGACGTCGGAGACTACCAGACTTTCTCTGCCCACGCTGAGGATCTAACAACAAATGTCACGAGACCAAGGTCAAATATACAGTGACATCCCATCCTGAAGAGCCTAACCCTAACCCAGGGCAGCCAGTAATTCCCAAACCTTTTAGCTCAAGACCCCAAAGAGAAATTTGATGTTTGCCTGGGACCCAAACTGGTGAAAATAGCAGATCTACAAGCCCACAACACGTCTCTTCGCCACTGTGTTGTGAGCTCTTTTCACTACTTAAACGTTTTTTTATTTATTTATAGAAATTATTTGATTTGATGCCATCACCTTTCTATGGGAGAAGTGAGTTTACCTCCCCTTTTGGCCTCCTGAAAGATGGATTTAGAAGGAAACCAGTGATTTTTTAAACAAGCATTAAACCATATGCGCAGAACTGTCACGGTCCGCTCCTCGGGCCGTGGACTTGACCTTATTATTTAGACCTTGAATGCCCTTTTATGGTATTGGACTCGTTAGGGCTGGTTGCTAGGCCTGTTAGTTATATTGTATCGTTCCAATTGCATTCTGTTTCTCTGTTACCTTTTGCCCTGATGTGTGTATCTTATTTTGTAGTATTGTTTCCTGTCTGCCCTGTTTGCTGTTTCCTGTCTTGTCTCACCAGTCCTCTGATTAGCTCTGTCTTGCACCTGTGTCCTAGCCTATCCCTGTGTTGATTGTCAGTTAGTTTCACCTGTGTCCAGTTAACTGTGTGTCTATATATACTCCCCTGTTTGTTCAGTCCCTTGTTCGTTCATAGAAGTAAGTCACTGTGTTAGTTAGCTCCTTGTGTTTTTCTATGTTCCTAGTGTCTCAGCTTTGCTCCTAGTTCATGTTATTTTCCTTGTCTCCTCTTGTTCGTTTGTTTATTCCTGATCCTCTGTTTTGGTTAATAAACCACCTTTGAATTCGATCTACGCTGTGTCTGCCTCGTCCTCTGCCTTTGTCCTACACCTCTGACTCTGATCGTGACAGTATGAACGAACCAATAATGGACCCAGCGGACAAAGCAGAGGTGGACGATTTCTCAAACATGCTGCTCTCCTTGAGTTCCATAATGCAGGACGGCCTTCATCCGTCCACCAGCGCAGAGCTGAAGATTGAATCCCTGAAACGGGCTCTCCGCTTGGCCTACTCCAGGCCTGACCTAGCAGGCAAGCTGAAGGGGGCAATAAAGGGTTTGTGGGCGGCCATGGGCAACGCGCCGGCTGGCCTTCGAGCTGATAGCCTTCGACCTGCTTTCCCACCTGCTCTCCAGCCTGCTAACCGTCGGCCTGCTAGCCATCAGCCTGCTTCCCAGCCTGCTCTCAAGCCTGCTCACCAGCCTGCACCCCAGTCAGTCAGCCTTGGGTTTGTAGGCCTCCGGCCTGTGTGCTCTGCTCTCGACCCTGTTGACCCCGCGTTCCCTGAGCCACCCTACGGTGAGACTGTGTCAGCCCTAAATCCTTGGGCTGGGTCTCGCTTGGCCATCGTCAGGGGGAACCGGGCGAGGGGGCGCCATCGTCATCGCTCGTGGCAACGCTCTTGGCTGCCCAACACTCCACTGCAGCCCAGCTACCAGCGTGCACCGCCGCCCGGCGACCAGCGTGCACCGCCGCCCGGCGACCAGCGTGCACCGCCGCCCGGCGACCAGCGTGCATCTCTGCCCAGCACGCCGCAGCTCAGCTCCCCGCTGCCCAGCTCTCCGCTGCTCTGCACTCCGCTGCCCAGCTCTCCGCTGCCCAGCTCTCCGCTGCTCAGCACTCCGCTGCCCAGCTCTCCGCTGCCCAGCTCTCCGCAGCTCAGCACGCCGCAGCTCAGCTCCCCGCTGCCCAGCTCTCCGCTGCCCAGCTCTCCGCAGCTCAGCACGCCACAGCTCAGCTCCCCGCTGCCCAGCTCTCCGCTGCCCAGCTCCCCGCTGTCCAGCTCCCCGCTGCCCAGCACGCCGCAGCTCAGCTCTCCGCTGCCCAGCACTTCGCTGCCCAGCTCTCCGCTGCCCAGCTCTCCGCTGCCCAGCACTTCGCTGCCCAGCTCTCCGCTGCCCAGCTCTCCGCTGCCCAGCTCCCCGCTGTCCAGCTCTCCGCTGCCCAGCTCCCCGCTGTCCAGCTCTCCGCTGCCCAGCTCCCCGCTGTCCAGCTCCCCGCTGCCTAGCACGCCGCAGCTCAGCTCTCCGCTGCCCAGCACTTCGCTGCCCAGCTCTCCGCTGCCCAGCTCTCCGCTGCCCAGCTCTCCGCTGCCCAGCACTCCGCTGCCCAGCTCTCCGCTGCCCAGCTCTACAAAGTCCAGGTCGGCTGTCCCTGCCGACGCCCTGTCTGATGCCTTGTCGGCCGTCTCCGCTGACATCCTGTCTGTCATGCCTGAAACATCTGTGGCTGCCCCAGCTGATGACCCGCCAGAGCCCTCGCCATCTGTCTACATAGACGACCTGCCTGTGCCCTCTGCTCCATCGCCAGCTGTCCTCACCGATGTCCCGACTGTCTTCCCTGTCTCCTCGTCGTCTGTCCCTGCCGACGTCACGCCTAAGACCCCGTCGGCTGTCCCCGCCGACTACTCGCCTAAGCCCCTGTGGGCTGTCCCCGCTGCTGACTCGCCTGAGCCCCTGTCGGCTGTCCCCGCCAATGACTCGCCTGAACTCTTGTCAGCCTTCCCCGCTGACATTATGTTTGATTCCCCATTGGCTGTCCCTGCCAACATCCCGTCTGCCCCCTTGTCGGCGGTCCCTGCCTTCGTCCTGCCTCAGCCCTCATCAGCCATTTCTGATGAACTGACTTTATTCTCGGTGCCCTTGTCAGCTCTCCCTCCTGACAACCCGTGCAGACTTTACAAACTGTCCTCTGTTGTCACTGCCGAAGCTGACCTGGCACTCATGCTGCCGGAACCCGAGCCTGACCCTCAGCTGCCAGACCCTGGGCTTGCACTCCAGCCGCTGGACCCCGAGACTGCTCTTCAGCCACTTGGTCCCGGTTCTCCTCAGGTGCCCCAGTCTCAGTGTCCTCTGTCTCCTTTCCCCAGACCTAACATAGTACGTAGTCCCATTCCCAGCCTTGTCTGTAGTTCTGTCCCTTTTGAACCAAGCCCTCCTGTTTCCCAGCGTAGCTCCCCTTTTCTCCAGTCTCCTAAACCCCCTAAATTCCACTCTGGAACACCTCGCCCTTTGGCCAGTGGTGTAGTTGGTCCACCCCCCATCTGCCCATTAGCTGCTCTCCCCATCTGTTTGTCTGCCTGTCTCCCCACCTGTATGTCTGCTAGTTTGTCAGCTATGCTGCTTGTCCGTCTGTCTAGTCCCCGGTCCACCAGTTTCCCTTTCACCCCTTTTACCCGCCTGCTGTGTCTAACCTCATGTTGGTCCGCCTGCATGGCTGTCTGTCAGTTGGTCTGTATGGCTCTCGGTCTGTCTCACCTTCTGCCGGTCTGCTTGTCAGCATGTATGTCTGCGTGTCTGCCCTCCTGTCTTTCTGTGTGATTCTGGTTGTATGATTGTGCGTTCCGCTGTCTGTCTGCCTGTATTTCCTTGTTTTTCTGCCCGGTTGTCAGCTTTGCAGCTAGTTGTCTGCCTGTCAGCTAGTCTGCGTGCTGTCTGTTGGCTTTCTTTCTGTCTCTTCGTCTGGTTTGAATGTGCATGTCTTTTGATTGTCTAGTTGTTGCCTGTCTGTCTTTCCCTTTCTGCCTGTTCTGTGTTGCCCTGCCCTATGTCCAGTGTTTCTGCCCTGCCCTGCCCCTACCAGTCAGTGTTTTTGCCCTTTCCTAGCCCAGTCCCGTCCTGCCTTGTTGAGTTCGGCTGGCCCAGTATTTTTGCCCTTGCCCCAGCCAGTTCTGTTTGTTTTTTGCCCCCGATTCCCTACCTCTGGCTCCCTCCTCCTGGGCCCCACCATCCGCCCTTGTTTGGTAGTCCTTGTGGGACGTCTGGGATCCACCCCTTTGAGGGGGGGTACTGTCACGGTCCGCTCCTCGGGCCGTGGACTTGACCTTATTATTTAGACCTTGAATGCCCTTTTATGGTATTGGACTCGTTAGGGCTGGTTGCTAGGCCTGTTAGTTATATTGTATCGTTCCAATTGCATTCTGTTTCTCTGTTACCTTTTGCCCTGATGTGTGTATCTTATTTTGTAGTATTGTTTCCTGTCTGCCCTGTTTGCTGTTTCCTGTCTTGTCTCACCAGTCCTCTGATTAGCTCTGTCTTGCACCTGTGTCCTAGCCTATCCCTGTGTTGATTGTCAGTTAGTTTCACCTGTGTCCAGTTAACTGTGTCTATATATACTCCCCTGTTTGTTCAGTCCCTTGTTCGTTCATAGAAGTAAGTCACTGTGTTAGTTAGCTCCTTGTGTTTTTCTATGTTCCTAGTGTCTCAGCTTTGCTCCTAGTTCATGTTATTTTCCTTGTCTCCTCTTGTTCGTTTGTTTATTCCTGATCCTCTGTTTTGGTTAATAAACCACCTTTGAATTCGATCTACGCTGTGTCTGCCTCGTCCTCTGCCTTTGTCCTGCGCTTGGGTCCTACACCTCTGACTCTGATTGTGACAAGAACAGAAGAATCAAGAAGGGTTTATTTTTCACCAAATCGATGAGTACAAAGAAAACGTCAAAATGTTGGTGGGACATGTTCTGCAGGGGCTGTGCTAACAATAAGCAGTGGTGTAAAGTACCTAAGTACATTTACTCAAGTACTTAAGTACAATTTTGAGGTATTTTTACTGGAGTATTTCCAATTTTCTGTACTTTAACCTCTACTCCACTACATCTCAGAGGCAAATATTGTACTTTAACGCCAGTACAATTATTTGAAAACTTAAAGGGATACTCCACTTTCAAATAAAATAAACATTTAAAAAATATATTAAAAATAAATGAAAAAAGTACGGCCCCCTCACGCATTAGAGTGTCCTACTTATGTGTGAGGGGGCCGTGATTTTGCCATAACTTCTTTCATTTTTTTATATTTTTTTTTAATGTTTATTTTATTTGAAAGTGAAATATCCCTTAAGTTACTAGTTACGTTGTAGATTTGGATTATTATCACAAAACATACATTAACCACTCAGCCCTACAGTATATATATTTTGGCCTATCTACAGCCTATCTATAAGCTCATAATGCATCGCGATAAGACGCATTTTGAACTTCGAACTTCTATTTTCAAAACACTTTTATAGATTTTATAAATTTGAAAACTTGTGAAATGGGACATTTGATTAATGAGTACTTTTACTTTTGGCACTTTAAGTACATTTTGATACCAATACTTTTGTACTTTTACTGAAGTGAATTTTGAATTCATGACTTTTACTTGTAACAGAGAACTTGTAAAGAACATTACCTAAGTAAAACAATTTAGTACTTTTTCCACCACTGACAATAAGTTTGTGTCAG
This sequence comes from Gymnoscopelus braueri, assembly GCF_963280865.1. Classification (NCBI taxonomy): domain Eukaryota; kingdom Metazoa; phylum Chordata; class Actinopteri; order Myctophiformes; family Myctophidae; genus Gymnoscopelus; species Gymnoscopelus braueri. The sequence continues at coordinate 22,677,190 of NC_137614.1, forward strand.
AAATGGGATTTGAGCTCATGGCTCCATTCGGAGACCACAAGTACCAATGCCGGGAATGGACATTGCCCCTGAATCTGGCACCTAGACCACTCGGCCAGGCTGACCACAAGAAGGGCATAGGCCATGTGGAAGAATCGGGACATACGTTTGTAATAAAAAGTAAATTTTAAAAAGAGGTGGTGTGACAAAGGCATATTATTCAGTTGTTCAACTCTGCATCTTCTCACATGAAAAGTCATCAATTTGTAAGCATTTAATTTCCACTCAGTCCAAGGGAATATGCTATTCCCAATGGAGTTAAACTGCTGTTATCTACTTCCAAAGAAAAAGATTGATGCTGCTGAAAGCAGTGTCAAACTACTTAGCATGTAACGCAATGTAGAAATGTAAACCTCAAGGAAAGTATTACTACTCCCCCTGCAGTATTTTTCGTCTAACAACATCGGGTGGCTACTGTCGGAAAAAATATATAAAAGTAAACAAAAAAATGAATAAATAACAACAATAATAATAATGATAGATTATTATTATTTATTATTTCATACAACAAACTTAAAAAGCGCTCTTCTAGGAACTCAGACACTTTACAAAAAAAACTGTATTAAGGAAAAGGGTTCTAAAAGAAGACTGAGTGGATTTTTAGGGTGGTTTTAAAATAATACATATTTATTAACTAACAAATATTTGTATATTCACATCTAACTAATGATTTAATTCAGCATTCATCAAACGTTAGAAGTTTGTGAAAACATGGCCCATAATGGCATAATTGCTGTAAGACTAATGCCCCTGACTTTTAGCCCCAGTTTCCCTTACATAGTAGCCTACATCAGGGGCGCATCAGAAAGCTGGCCCACCCAATCGATTTAGCAACAAAAAAAAAAAAATTGCAATAAAATAAAATAAAATAAATATAATTAATTCTTTGATAAAAAATCGGTAAAATCAGGCAAAAATAAGAATTAAATAACATAACCCTAACCTAGCCCTAAAACAGAAATAAAGTAACAAAAAAAAAAAACGCCCAATATCCGCAAATCTTTGCACGCGCACGGTTCGGGGACACATGCACGCGCGCCCGCTCCTGCTCAGGCCCAGCCTATACTAGCGTTCTGGCTGCGCCACTGGCCTACATATACAAAGAATCTTAATTAGAATCAACTCTTCATCTTTCCTTTCTCAGAATTCTGACCACTTTCTATCTCTAGGACAATTTCTTATACTGTACTTGGTTACCTTTTAAATCCTGACTTGCATTACATTTTTTAAACTAGCAAATATAAAACAAATAACAGATGTATTCATCAGCCAAGCTGTTTTATTGAGTAACAATTATGTATAACAGGCTAGCCAGTACACAAACATTCAAACAGTTTTCTTTTGTTCTACCAAACGATTCACAATAACTACAAAAACAACATATATTCTGTTCTTAAGGAATAACTTTAGCACCTTATAAAAATGGCAAAGAAAAAAATGCGATACTGATAAAATGTAGGAAGCAAAAGTGAACAAAAAGTGTAATAGAAAATGCATACTAAACATGAATAGCACAAAAGCCTACATAGTATGCATACTCAGTATGTTCCACATCTACTAAGAACAGCAGTCAGCACTCAGCTCAGTGTACAAAAACCTACTGATTTCAATACGCACTCTAGGAAGTTACAAATGTCATGCCAGCAGCTCTTACATTGTGTTAGAATCTACGCACATGATCTCAACATAGAACATCTGAGAGGCCACACAGCTACAACAAGCAAACAAAAATAAGCAATTTAGAATCAGACTTTATCTCTTCCTTATGGTGACGCCATTGTGGTGTCTGCAGCCTATCGAGCACGCTACTTCTGGGGGAACCTGCCTGGCATGAACAGGTACACAACAGCTTCTATAATAACAGGTCTCTGCAAGAACACCAACCAAACCAACAGATTTACAAACCTTTCCTCCACCCACCTAGTCTGTTCAAATCTAATGGGCTGATTGCCATGAAACTCGCTGAGCGCATGGATAATCCCTGGATGTTGGCCTTTAGTGACCTAATCTGGCTTTTCCTGCAAGAGATGCAAGAGATGACTCTGTGAAAGCGTCCAGATTGTATACTGTAGTTAAGCACGTTCAAACGGATTTGTCCCAGAAACTTTGTTCACTCAAATATATTTAGGATAATAACAAATGTCTGCATTATAAACAGTTGTGTGCACTTTGCATAAAAAAAACAAAAAAACACCAAGAACTATTGTTGGTGAAAGGAGAGCTAAAACAATTGTAAACATTTCTACCAATACAGTACACAAGTATAAAAATGTTCCAGTGATACAAATATAGCCTATACACAAGGCATAGAAGAGTAAAAAACTACAGAAATATTTTCACAGAAGAACAAGGAAATACTACAGAGGTGCCCCATTGTTTGAGGTAATGCCCAGTTAGTTTTGGTGACTGCCAATAGAATGCAACTCTTCCAGTTATTAAAGCAAACAAAATAATTTGGAAATTTAAAACGACAATAAAACTCACTGTGGTAACCAGTAAAACAAAACTGAATTATTGTTTAATGCAGGGTGCTCCACTGTGTTCAATGACAGGGAAACAGTAGTGTCTCCTTTGTACAGTAGACTAAAATATACATATTTCTTCCTCATAAAAACAATTCTAAAAACACATCTATAGTAGGATAAACATGATCACACTAGCTCAGTTGCCTGGAATGGCTGAGAAAGACTTAAATCTAGTTCTTAGAATATTTTTTGCATTGACTGGTTTCAAGTATTTGTATGTAGTTGTTTGGGAAAGGGACATGTCACTCTGGCATTATGAAAATAGAACTAAAAGTGTCTCTATTTGTATCTATACAAAACTTCTTTATAAAGTCTTTGATAAAATGCTTTTCTTTTTTGTGTGAAAAATATCTCAGCATAAAAATAAAACATCAAAACAAGTAAACAAGTAAAAAAGTGGGAAATAATTTGTGTTTACAAAACCAAAACTATATGAACATGAAACTATCTAAATATAGCTATCACTTTGGTTTAAAAAGGCTTTAAAACAAACAAAAAACAAATTTCTTCAGTTTGACAAGCTTTGGGCCCTTTTCCCTCTCTGTCAGACAACTACAGTAGCAAATGGAAGACTAAGGGAGTCAAGCATACTCAGTACAGCCGTATGCCTGACTTATACTATTCTGCTGCTCGGCGGTGTCTATTCACAGGCATAGTAGTCTTTGAGCGGTGCGAACAGGTGTCTGATAACAGGGACACTCCAGGACCGACCCAGTAGCTTCTGTCTGGCACCGCGGCCCATGTTGGACACATCTGTGTAGTGGACCGGGAAGCCAAAGATCCTACGGGAGGACGGTAAACAATCCATGTTAATGCCTAAACGGTTCATTATTTATCTGGATGGGGGGGTATGACTAGGGAGTGACTCACAATTTTGTTAAGTCATGCCCCTCCCCTAAAGCTACACATATTTATTTTCCCCAGTAACTGCGGAAGAATACAGGACCCTCCCTCCACCACACATAACCATGTTTTATTGCACTCCCACTAAAGGTAGCATGGACAATACAATAAATTCAAAAGAGTGCACAGCTGCACTGCATAAAGAAAACCACGAGAGGCAGTGCAGATTCTGGCAGTTTGAGCCTCGACTCCTGCTGGATATTTTACAATAGAAGCTTTCTGACAGTATAATGCACCTGCACCCACTTAGAAAAAAAACATTTAAATTCACTTAAATTTATAACACCCACCAAAATAAGTACTTTTGCCCGGCATGGCACATCTCTTAAAGAATAGCCTACCACGTATCAAGAGGACTGCATTTATATATGAAATCCTGCAAAGCATTGTAGCCAAGTTATGCATACATACTTAAGGGTATGTTCACACTAGGCACCTTTTATGAAGGAAAAGTGCTGCATACAGCAGTGTTTCCCAAACAATGGGTTAGGAAATTTTTTGGGGTCAAAGACCCCAAGTAAATACCCCACCTTTTTTCTAATTAGTTATACAGATTCCCTCACACAAACTCTCCTTAAACAGATTGTAGAAGTATGTGCAGTCAGAACATTTGATAGGCACGTGAATGTATGGGCGGACACGAGCTGGTGACAAAATGTCATATGACCCTAGCCGACCCTCATGGCCTACGTATGTGGCCTTAAGTCTGTGCATTGTGTGTCATCCTCACCTCTCCAGTTCAGTACACCAGAGTATGTCCTCCTTTCCGTTCATCATGACAGGGAAGTGTTGGTCCTTCCCCTGTTTGATGGAGTTGGACCGAGTGGTGATCGTACGCACCTTCCCAAACTACACCACAGACACGGAGACAGACAGACAGAGAGAGAAAAAGTCAAACACATGAACAACATCATGTTAAGGTACAGAACCCATAGACTAGGCATTTAAAGTTCCAGTTCACATGTCCAAACTTAGTCAGAAATATAAATGTTTGATCAATAATGCCCATGTCAAGTATTTATTTTCACCCAAAAAACATCCATAAAGGAGTTTTATAGCACCTTGAACTTCATTAACAATTCCAAGATCTATTAATTATGCCAATATACCACGCCTGTACAAAAAAAAAATCATTAATATGCTATTGTGCCCCTGGAATCAACATACAGAAAAAGGCCAGTTGTGGAGGTAAAAACCCATATCATGCTTTAGAGAAAAGCAGAGTGCAAAAAAACCACCAGGATTTTCATGGATAAGCTTCAAAAACATATTAAAAACAAAAAAAAAACATTATTTTGGGTGGAGTAGCACTTCAATAATAAGCCTCTTTCAAGCTGGTACTTACTTTGGCAACTCTGCCATGGTCCAGACAGTCTTGTAGCTCCAGCTTGTCCATCCCTGATGCACACAGAGGCCTGGAAGAGGCAGACAAGTATACAGACAAGTATAAATATAGCATGTAATATATAGTATTTATTGTTTCATTCAAATTATGAGTGGAAACATTAAAGAGATTAGTATTCAAAGCCACATTTTGGGCCTAAGGCTAGGGCCAAAGGAAAAGCCAGATTAGGTCACTAAAGGCCAACATCCAGGGAGCATCCATGCGCTCAGCGAGTTTCATGGCAATCAGCCCATTAGATTTGAACAGACTAGGTGGGTGGAGGAAAGGTTTGTAAATCTGTTGGTTTGGTTGGTGTTCTTGCAGAGACCTGTTATTATAGAAGCTGTTGTGTACCTGTTCATGCCAGGCAGGTTCCCCCAGAAGTAGCGTGCTCGATGGGCTGCAGACACCTCAATGGCGTCGATCATCACAGGATTACACTGGATCAATGAACATGACACGTTACAAATGACATATTGTACATAACCATGTAGAATATGATGCCCTGTCTATTATGTATGTAATTCCCAACTCTTTGGCTACCACCCTAAACGTGACCACACATTGTACGATATCAGCTATCTTAGTGTCATTCCAGATTAAATTTCCACATCGTAGCATGAATATGTATCTCAAGGACAGCCCTCTTCAAGCTGATTCACGCAGTTTTAGACTACTGTTTCTGGCAGTGTGTGAACTTTTGGCTGCATCGTGGCAGTACTACAACGATAGTATACGCGCGATAAATAAAAGCTACCAACATGTAATAATAAACAGAGGGCTTATTGTTTCTGTTAACAGAAACGACCACCTTTACCAAAAACATGACTATGTCAATATGACTAGTTTCAGGTGGTAAGCAGACTATAAACAAAACTTTGTTGTCCTGACTACTACAGACTGACATTGTGAGATCAGACAGGTCCAAAGTCAGATGAAAGGTGATGAAAGGTTGCTCTCTTCACACCGCACACGCGGTCAACTGATGGCGCTTGTTGTGCGCCTGCATCAAAGAAAATAACTCTCTGTGCCAGGAGGTGGCAGTAGTGTACAGCCTTAAGAGAACCGGAGGCTGAAGCAGCATTGCCAAAAACAAAAACAAAGAGACGGAGCCTGCCTACACACCACACACACTACAACAGATTTTCAGCCAACAGATGCTCTCCAACGTCATACTGACGTCATTGACTGGCCTCCAAGTACTATGATAATGGGTACTGCACTAAGTACTCTGACAACGGGTACAGCGGGTACTGCATAACTGGAGGGGCATGCGTTTGCAATGGGCATATGACATAATTACTTTATAAATGGCCAAATTTGGGCAGAGTGCAAGCAATGGGGTGGCAGTAGCTAGGAGGTAGAGCAGCTGTCTGGGAACTGGAAGGTTCCGGATTCCCACTCCTCCTGGCCAAGTGTCCTTGAGCAAGACACTGAAACCCTAACTGCTCCCAATGAGGTTGGTAGCTTGCATGGTTGCCTCCATCGTCTGTGAGTGCATTTGTGCATTAATGTAACGCACATTGTAAAACACTTCGGATAAAGTCACTATAGAAAAGCCGACCATTTACCAAGCACTTTAAAAGAGAGTGGGCAGTCACATGCATTTATAATGAATATAATATTGTATCATATCAGAATAATAAATACTAATCATCTGATTATAAAGCAGAGTGGGAGACACAGAGTCAAGGCATGGTCTTAGACACACCAGTGGGTTCAGCCTGATTTTTATTTTATTTAAAAAAAAAAAACTCGGGATAACTCATTCTTGGCACTGAGGGCATTCAGAAAAAACTCGGGATAACTCGTTTTTGGCACTGAGAGAGTTTCACATTTATGGAATTTCTTTGATTTAATTTGTTTTATTATTTATCTATGAAATTCTGTTGTCAATGTTAGTAAAATAAAATCTCGTGACCCATACAAATTGGTCCGTGACCCAAACATTGTCCCCGACCGAGTGTTTGGGAACCATTGATCTAAATCCTATACTTAGCTGACCAGATTCCCAAGGGCTGCACAAAATATCTTCGGCGAAAATAGGCGATCTACAAGAGTAGATTGCCAAATGTACACCCCAGATGAAGGATGCTACGGTTGAAGTGGTTTTTAACAAACCTCCAGGAAGCGAGAGATGTCTCTCTTGTCGTTGACTCCCATGGCGACCACGTTCTCGAACATCCAGAAGAAAGGTCTCTCCTCTCCTTCTTTAGGCCTGGCCTCACTCAGCAGGCGGTAGAACTCAAAGAACAGCCGACCTGTACCTTCTAGAGAGAGTACCATACAGGAATAAAAAGAGAAGAAGCGGGAGACAGAGGGATTAGGCCATACCTGTCAACATTAGGCGTTAAAAAGAGGGTCACTCAACAACCCCGCCCCCACGCTACAGATTAATAGAATAAATATTTAGTGTAGTACGTGAAAGTAAAATTACTTTTAATTAGTCTCAACTGCATACCGTAACTCATTAACCGTAACATTTACATCATAAAAAGTGCATATCAAGTGCAAACATTGTGAGAGAGAATGTATATGTGTGTGTGTGTGTGTGTGTGTGTGTGTGTGTGTGTGTGTGTGTGTGCCTGCAGGGTGTGGGCTTTCCAGGCAGTAGGGTTGTTTGCTCATGCATTGCACATGAAATAGGAAGATTAACCGGATGAAAACCAATTGAGAGCACAGGGGGCGAACAGGTTCAAAAGAGGTAGACTCGGGTGCGTATGCAGGCATGGATTAGGCTTACACGTATACAGTGCATGTGAACGATGTGATGTGTACATGTGAGTGTGCATGGATATTATTATGTGCACATGTGAGTTTGAGTATGTGCATTCAGTTTGAGTGCATATGTGCATGAATACTGCCATCAGTGCATGTACAATAGTGTTAGGCTTCAGTAAAGGCGACAGATTAGTCCCCGTCCTACCATAGAGGCCCTTCCTGGCAGGGTTGACGATTGACAGGTCATTGCAGGGGCTCCCACCAATCACCAGGTCGAATGGACCCCACTCTTCAATCTGAGGAGACAACAGCACGACCCACAGTCAGACTGAGCCAATGACAGTGCTGCACTAATCGTTCCTAGACTTTCTCATAGGGGAAAGCCTGGAACAAGGTCCGTGATTCGTGTGTCAAAAATAACACCCATCTGACGCACTCTGTCTGACTGGTCCGTCGAAATGGTAAAAGGAAGTGAAAAGACGAAGTTCTGTAAATGGTTAATTGAATATTGCATCTGACAGCTCCAAGTTACAATTTCTCTGTTGACTTTGACAGATTCGTGTGAGGGGATACACCACTGGAACTGTTCTTAAAATGGCTCCACTGGGGGATCTAAGTCAAGCCTGAGCAGGCTGATGGCTTCTTTGATCAAGTCACTAATTTATTGATCCATCAACTCCACACAGGAGTATTTCTACAGCAGTAGACAATTCATTTCAGTAGTAATTACCCTAAATTCAGCAACACACACACATACATACATACATACACACACACACAAACAAACACACGCATGCATGCACGCACGCACATGACGCGTGCTAGCGCACACACATGACCGCATGTGCACCCGCGCGCACACACACACACACACACACACACACACACACACACACACACACACACACACACACACACACACACACACACACACACACACACACACACACACACACACACACACACACACACACACACAGTCAAGAGCCTTTCACCTCTTTTTCCTCCTTCCTCCTTCATCTTGTCCCCCCTTTCCTTTCCTCTATATAAAAGACCTATTGAGACCATGTGACTATATAGAGTACAATGACCAGAGAGAAAGATGAATGAAAGAGAAGGCAGAACAGACAGAGAAAGAGAGAGAAAGAAAGAGGGGGGGTGTACACTAAGCCTCTTGCATAACAGCTGAAAGAAGGCAGGGGCGCAAAACCCATAAATATTCACATACAACACACACACACACACACACACACACACACACACACACACACACAACACTGTGTGTGTGTGTGTGTGTGTGTGTGTGTGTGTGTGTGTGTGTGTGTGTGTGTGTGTGTGTGTGTGTGTGTGTGTGTGTGTGTGTGTGTGTGTGTGTGTGTGTGTGCGTTCGTGTGTGTGTGCGTGACTGCGTGTGTAACTAATGAGTGAATGGAGTTCCTGAAGGATTTACTGAAGCTGTGCTTTGTCCTGCAGCCATTACCACATCTCTGCAGCTGGCCTCTGGCTGTGTGTGCGTGCGTTCATGTGTGTGTGTGTGTGTGTGTGTGTGTGTGTGTGTGTGTGTGCACACGCGCATGCGTGTGCAGAAGAGAGAGAGAGAGAGCAAAATATTGAGTGAGTGTGTGAGAGAGAGAGATCTGTGAGTTACAGTATATAGCATTGCGTGAGTGTGTGTCATGTGCAATACAACGATATGCCTCTGTAGTGTGTATGTGTGCATGTATGGGCTGTGTGTTTTGTGATCAAAATGTAGTGGTATGTGTGTATTGTGTGAAAGTTAGAGCAAGTCAGGTATTCAGGTGTGTGTGGTATCCATTGACCTACATGCATAAAGGTGTGGCTGCAATAACACATTGTCTAAACAAGCTAGAAGAATTCCTAATAGCTATAATGTATGTGTGTGAGTCAGAGTGAAAGACAGAGAGAGGGAGAGACAGAGAGAGAGGGAGGGAGAGTCAGACAGACAGACAGACAGACAGACAGACAGACAGACAGACAGACAGACAGACAGACAGACAGACAGACAGACAGACAGACAGACAGACAGACAGACAGACAGACAGACTGACAGACAGACAGAGGGAGAGAGACCCCCCCCCCACAAACACACATGATCACCATAGAGTTGATTCAGATTCTTGACGGAGTTGTCATTATTCAAGATACAAGCAAAAAATAGAGTTGATTCAGATTCTTGACGGAGTTGTCATTATTCAAGATACAAGCAAAAATAATTATTGGACTCCTTCAAAGGACTAGGGCTTAGGGAGGAAGATAGTTGCTGGAGATGCAACAAAGAAAGAGGAACGCTACTCCATATGCAGTATGAATGTGAAATGGTACATGATTTATGGTCTACTGTTGTTATATGTATTAACAATATAATGGAAACGGAAAAAGGGTTCTTGGGTGAAAGTAGCCCTCATAACAGGATTCAAGATAGTACTGAGACATTGGAAATCAAAGTAGAGAATTAATCTCAAAGAATGGCGAGATGAGATGACATGGGTAGCTGGGTCTTTGCTTGTGACAGAGAGACACAGCAAGGGAGAGGGAGGGAGAGAGAGAGAGAGAGAGAGAGAGAGAGAGAGAGAGAGAGAGAGAGAGAGAGAGAGAGAGAGAGAGAGAGAGAGAGAGAGAGAGATTGTGTGTGTGTGTGTGTGTGTGTGTGTGTGTGTGTGTGGTGTGTGTGTGTGTGTGTGTGTGTGTGTGTGTGTGTGTGTGTGTGTGTGTGTGTGTGTGTGTGTGTGTGTGTGTGTGTGTGTGTGTGTGCGCGCGTGTGTGTGTGTTTGTCACCTAGGTCAATGTTTGCACTAGCTGCACTCCCTCAGACACACAGGCACCTGCGCTGTCTGTTTAACAGTCTACTGATGGATAAGAGAGAGAGAAGTGATGGGGGGTAGACAAGAACACGGGAAAGAGAACAGAGGAAAAAATAGACAGCAAAAATGGGATAGAGAAAGAGAAAGGTGTGTGCATGTGTGTGTGTGGGGACAAGACAAACAGAATGATGTTTCGGTGAAGCCGTTCATTCTGATGAATGGTGTCTGCAGATGGAGGGGGAGATGAAAGGAGCCGCAAAAGCAGTGAGCTTCCTATGTTGACTTTACCACTGATGATAAACTATGCGTTTTGTCATGAGAGAGAGAGAGAGAGAGAGAGAGAGAGAGGGGTTGGGGGGGGGGAGGAGTGGACAGGTCTTAGTGATGTCCTGACTCCCTACGCCTTGACATCCAGCTAAGGTATTTGAGGTGTGCATCTGATTTATGCTACATGACATCTGAACTGCTTCAAAAGAGAAGAGAACATATCACATCACTCTCTATTAATCATATTGACGTGTGTGTCCTGTGTGTGTGTATTGCGGGTTGCTTAGATTGAGTGTTGATGACGGGACTGTATGATAACAACCGCCACCCACCCCCCTCTCCAAGTACACACGCACACACATGTCACACATGTCAATATGATTAATATCTGTTCCTACTGTAGTCTTCCATGTCATCTATAGTTCATTTGGTTTGGATGCTGAAAAGAACCAGTCACTCATGGGGCCACTCATGCCGCTACAGTATGTGGAATAAATGTCGACCTGCTGGTACCAACAACAGGTGAACATTTATGTATTCATTATTTGACAGACCGTGGGAGAACGATTACTTTTTCACTCTTTACCCCACCAAACTAACATTCTTCATAACTGCAAAGGCCTGGGGGAGGCAGGGCATGAGAAAAAAAGAGTCTTGACTGGCCGATAACACCTACATTAAAAGCAAATCCACTTTTTGACTTGATGTAATTTTTTCCCCCAAAACTGTTGTGAGAGGTTCCATCATTCCTCTACCCCTTCTACACCCTTCCCTCCACCACTCCCTCTCTCCCTCCAGCCTTACGTTTTTCTTGGTGATGTTCCTGACATCATGGACGTACTGGATCTTTCCTTCGTGTCTCACCACACCCACTGAGATGGAGTCCTCACACACCTCAGACGCCACATACTGGTCCACCTTAAAACCTAGGTCCCTTAGAACCAGGTAGCCTGAAAACACACACACACACACACACACACACGCGAATGCACACGCACACACACACACACACACACACACACACACACAAACAAACTGAGGACTTTACTGGATTTAAGGTATTTTCACACTCGCCCGGGACGATTCACCCCAGAGTTCAACTCTGCTTCCTTTCACATTAGATTTAATAACTTGCCCCAGGGTTTATTCTCAACCTGGGGTCAGGTAGAAGAGAGGGAGTTTAGAATTTACCACTCTATTCCAGCAGCAGACATTTGCAGGAACACCTTATTCAGTGTTGCTCCTTCAAACTTGTATATTTTCTCTTTTTCCATTTGTTAATCAACTGCCAATTACTTTCACCCCAAGTTGAACGTTTTCAACCCTGGTCCCACGCAGGGTAGAATTCACCCCCAGTAGAAAATATCATGTGAAATGGCACAAGTGCTTACCACGGAGTCACCCTGTGTTGAAGATGTGAGTGTTAAAGCACCTATACATACACATATACACACAAGCTGCAATCTTGTGATCAGCAGCACATGGAGAGTTCATGGTTAAGGTCAAGAACTGCTACAGTTTTCTGAAAAAAAACGTATGTTGCTATGTCAGTGGTGCTCAAACCTTTTCATGTCAAGGACCCCCAAGTATTTGGCCGCCGACCCCATCTCAAAATATTTTGTTCCAGGGACCCCAGAAACAAAGATTTGAGTTAAAAATGTTTGCTTTAAAAGAATATACATAGGGGTAGGTATACCCTCACAAAAACATGCAGTAATCCTGGTCACTATACTGCCTCCCCCTGGCCAGCCGGGGCGCCTGATGGAGGGGAAAGGAACTGGTTGGAATAACGTGTTCCTTCCACACACTACGTCCAACCAGGAAAAATCTCCCCTGTCAGGTGATAAGAAGGTCAGTTGGCTCTCATGCATTGAAGGAGGCATGAGCTCGGCCCTGGCCTCCCTAGGTTGGCAGAGGGAAGGTAGTGCCCAGGATTACATAGACAATTGGCACTGGGTGTAAAAAATGGGGTTACAAAATCGTGGGATAATTTTTTTTTTTAAATAAATAAATAAAAGAATATATAGTCAAAGATTAGCACAAAATGTTCCTTTTGCTTTCTAAAAGAGCTTGTATATCTGCTATTTTTGAAGAGCCAAAGTATAAAATAATGGTTAAAGTGGTTGAAATCTAAAATGACACAGATGCTTTACCCGTTTCAATGGGTTAAGGACTGCTTTGTATACACACAAACACAGTAAGTGACTCACCTGTGGCAATGCCATCGAAGAGGGAGAGGACTCTGATTGGTCGTCTCTGTTCTGCAGGGACTGCTGGGTAGATCTTTGGTTTCTCCTGAGACAGACAGACGAATACATTAAGGTTTAATTAACTATTCATGAACTACAGCTTGCTCTGCTAAAATCTATATGGATTAAGTAAACTCAATTAATGCTTTGCACCAGTCACTTGACATATCACGCAAAGCCATCATACTTTATGCCCTCTCTAGGGTGTCCAAACTCAGCAGTTGTTTACATTAAGTTGACAAAAAAAAGACTTTTGCTTAGACCAAGGACAGAGGAGAAGGCTTGGAAAGAGCACACGATACCAATGCAACGGAAAGGAAAATGGACCACACTTAAGTCATTCCAACCAATCAATCATTATGTGACATACATGACAGTCTAAGGTCTTCTGATAAAGTTTTTGTTGTTATGAAATCACTTTTGCTGTGCGGTGTGTCGAGCGACACTTGTACCAAAAGCATAAAATGATCTTTATTCTCTGAGTTATTAACCACTTAAGCCCTATTTTATTCTTTGGTTATTAAAAAAAATGCTGATCTACAAGCTACACGTTTGTAGATGTGCTATTTTCAAAATGATTGGAAAATGTTTGAAAATCTTCACCTATAATGACATGCCAAAAATAGGGATGCCAGGTTGAAAGTGGTTAAATGCCACGAGAAGAGATAAGAGAAGGAATATTGTTATTAACTCTTTCACTGCCAAGAGTATTTTCATAAAGTACTCCCCCAGTGCCAGAAATTTGCGTTTTTTTTATTTTTTTATTTTGTAATTTTTCATTCAAATAAATGATCTGATTATACATATTACAGTTCTACCAGTAGAGAGCAACAAATCGACACATTGATGACCTCGCTGGCTCACTCGCCCCCTCCCAAACAGGCTCACGTCATATCCGGTCATAACCGGATGTTGACATTTTCGACAATCGTTGATCGGGCTAAATTACGATGTGATACACGACTACGATGACTGATCGTCACCCAGACCAAAGAGAGTAGACGTGGACCTCTCCGTTCGTTTTTTATACCGTGTGAAAAAACGTGACTTTCCCTATTCTGGCCAAAAATGACCGCGGGAAAAAAATGAGAACCGGAAACGGAATCTGCGTCATGAAACCGGAACCCAATGAGTCTGAAGGAGTCAGGAAGCGAAAGTGATCATGAAAAATAAACAGAATAGCGCGACTACAGTCAAAAGTAAAAACTCGGGATTTCTCGTGCTGGCAGGGAGGGTACTCGGAAAAAACTCGGGATATCTCGGGGCGTGGCACTGAGAGAGTTAAGATTCAGACTCATTAAACTGGCAATGACTGAACCATGAACCATGATGAGGCAACTCCCACTTTTCAAAGTGTGTATTCTTTCATCCACTTAATTTTTTTTAGGAATCTGACAGTTCATTTCCCTTTAATTGAAGGGATTCTGTTTAGCAATTTAGTCTTTTGAATTTTGTTTTGTGGACAGCGTCCAAGCTTGTTCAATTGTATCTTTTGGGGGGAGAGTTTTAGGCAATCTCTCACTCTCATTTCGATATTTTAATGTGAGATGTATGTGGACAGTCCAGTTTACAGTATGTCGATTTATTAGTTGAGCCACCGAAAACGTGAGAACAATGTATTGAGGCTGTCTGTTTGTCTTTCTGTGTTTGCCACTCTCACCACACATCTGTCCACCAGAGGATAATAAAAATAGCAAAACAAACTTGAACTGAAACACAGGCACGCATAATGCCGAAGTTGGCTTGTTTTAATTATTTCAAGATCAATTCTAAATGACGAATCAACCATTATTTCAACCAATCTGTACAGTAGAGTGTGTTAATACAGTGGGTGATCTCTCTGCTCTTCCATTGAGAAATGTAGACCCTGGTATACTAGGACACCTACTGGTTGACAAGTAGCCCTGCCTGGAGCTCATGAGCCCAATGTCTCCACTGGCCAAGCAGATGAGTGCTAGACCTTTGGTCTCCCACGCGTGACACCAGTGTTCAAATCCCAGGTGTTACCATTGCAATAACCTAAATATCTGTCGGGAGAGGACATAAAACCTACGGATTGCAGCTTTACTCAAAGGAACGGGTTGTGTCAGTTTAAAAGCAACATAACCACAACACTGTCTCCCTCTCAGCTGCCCAATTGTCTGTCTCTCCTACACTGTCTCCGTCTCAGCATTCCTACTGTCTGTCTCCCCAACACTGTCTCCCTCCAACTCTCCTACATAGATCAGCTGACCTGATCTTTGGATACTCCCAGTGAACTTTTTGAAAAATGTGATTTGAACGTGCAACACTACTAGATTGCGCCACAAAGTATGCTCCTGGTCGTAAAAGTTAATTCACTGAATCTGTGAGCTTACAGAATGACGCACAGACATTTTCTCACAAATCTTTTTTCAAAAATGTGAACTGGAGAAAGTACCATGCTTTATTACAAAGCATTGATTATTTATTACTTCATTAATAAAGCATGGCTGATCCCTGAGGGGAAACCTGGACATTTAGGAGTGTGAAATCACAATCCAGTAATAAACCACAAACTCTATGAACACATGTAAAAAAACAAAACAAAAAAAAAAGCCCCCCAACACATTACCCGCCAAGATATTAAACATTGTTTTTAATCCCCTTGCCACGTTTATTACCTTAAATAGACGATCTTTGAAACGCAGTGGAAGCCAAGTTGTGTAATTTTTTTTTTAAAGTCTCCGTGGGTTGGGTGAGGGATCCGTGTATCCACTGAAACAATAACATTCCAACCGCGAGCAGCCATTTTGGAGCTATGGCCCGTTGAAAACGGGTGGTTTTCATTACAAAAAAATGAATCTGAGTTAGAAGTGCTTTTCTAAAAATCCTATAGCTGGGGCGGACGGACGTCCTTTTTTTTTTAATGACGTCACATCCGTCTACTGCTTCTCTGAGTGACGAGGGATCATTCCTAAGCTATGTTAGAGCGGCCCTTGTGGAATAGGAATGAAAAAAATTAAATAGAACGCATATCTGCGTTTTTGGTGGGCAAGTGATGCATTTAACCCATTTATACCTGAGGCCGATTCTAGTTTTCTGAAAAACTTCAAATATTTATTCAAAAATTACAAAAGATTATGTTGCTATATACTGTACATAGAAGAACCCCAAAAGCGGTTCCCGTCCTGAAAGGTATAGTTACACAAAGGGGTTCCCGCCCAAAATGGGTTAATAGAACGCATATCTGTGTCCTTGGCGGGTGATGTGTTTACAAAACATGAACATGTGGTGCGACTTACAAACTCCTGTCCATTGTCATTGACGAAGAACTCCTGCAGCTTGAGACTCCAGTCATGGCGTCGTTTGAGGACTCCATACTGGAGCACAGGCTGACACATGTAGCAGCGCCATGGGTCCAGGTGGCGAGCACTGTTAGACGCCCCGGGACCCACCAGAATGTCCAGACAGTCCACACAGAAACACCTGCACACACACACATAATAATAATAATATGAATAAAAAACCTTGATTATAAATCACTTATCCAAAGAGATTTATACATGCTTAATTACATGTAATTAAGATCACTTGTGTGTCTGACCTGCAGCAGTTGGCGTTGCCGCACAGCAGCACCTCTCGTCCTCCACAGCAGACTGTGCAATACGACTGGTACCCATCATCATCATACATATAGGAGATCTCCAGGTACACATCCTACACACACACACACACGCGCACGCACACACAGACACACACACACACACACACACACACACACACACACACACACACACACACACACACACACACACACACACACACACACACACACACACACACACACACACACACACACACACACAACACACAACCTTCATAAACAAACGAAGACCCTCTTGGTGTGTGGAAAGTTACGCTTCATTTACACTCTTTCTAGTCTTTCCTCTTCTTTGTCGTGAGCTTGCAGATCGGCTATTCCAGGCGAGCAGCACCATCATATGACGAAGAACAAATCGGGCTTTACCCGAGTGAGTGGATAACTTTCTCATAGATTCTCCAGTCTCCACCGCTCACTGAAGAGCTACAGAACACTTTTCACATGTTATGTAATACTCCACACGACGAGTTAACAGATTGTGTAAAATTGGCACAAATGGCCCTTTAATCCCCGGGAGGTGACTGTCTTTTCCCACATGGATAGCATTAAGGAAATCAAATCTTCATTTCAGCTCCTCAAGGCCTGGTCTTGACACATCGTCCTGCACTCCAGTCCAGCCAAGACTAGACTTGTCTACAACACACAGTATCCAGGAAATACTAAATATATTATTTACGCAGGTGCGTTCAATGGAAGCAGGGTCTCTTTGGCCCTGTTTATTCCAGGCATTAACCACTTAAACCCTATATACTTAGTTGACTTATATACTATACACATAGCCCTGGGTTCCCCAAGGCTCTATACACATTTTGTTCCCCTTTACTTTAAATGTCTTGGCCGGAAATATCCGATCTATAAGCTCACAACGCGCTGCATTGCGACATGTTGTGAGCTTGTAGATTGCGTATTTTCACTGAATTTTCGCCCCAGAATAGGGACGCTAGGGTTCTCATAAAATCCTCAGTGTTTATAAACTCTTAAGGTGTGTTCACAAAGGCGGCAAAGATACTTTTATAGTCTATTCTTTTGAGTCCTTTTGGTCACTGGGACAAATGTGTTCATTTGGGTGTTAGCCTATTTGCACAAATGGCACGAATGCTGCCAATCACAGTACACATACTATGGAAAAGTACAGAATACTAATAACACAGTCTTAAAGTAGCAGTTGTACAGTATCAAATTAATCGAGATTGAGCAACTACATGGTCGATTTCTTGACTCAAATCTACAGATCGTTTACAGTCAAGCTGTCACACAGAGCGTGTGCTTTTCTTCTCCTCCCTCCTGTCAGCTCTCCTCCCCGAGGCAACTCAT
This sequence comes from Gymnoscopelus braueri, assembly GCF_963280865.1. NCBI lineage: Eukaryota > Metazoa > Chordata > Actinopteri > Myctophiformes > Myctophidae > Gymnoscopelus > Gymnoscopelus braueri. Next base: position 22,695,036 of record NC_137614.1, read on the forward strand.
TGTGGAGCTCCCGTTTGGCGAGACTTTCTAATGGACTAAATAAAAAGCAGTTTCTTGACTCAAAGACCAACTCAGGGGCTTGTTTTGTTTGCAGGAATAGTAAATGTACACAGGCAAAAAAAAATAACATTTGATAATCAACAATAAAATGTTATGCATCTAAATGGAGGGCCTTTGAGAAAAGCAAGTAATAACACAAGATTACAACGGAAACCAAACGACACCCACTTAACATGCCTGGACAATGTCCAGATATGCATTTACACCTGGAATTAAAACATTCTTGGAGACTTGAAATCCAATCTACCTCTCTCTTAGATCTCTACACTTATTGTAATTTTTTTCATCACATGTACAGACAGCCTTTGACAAGGAAGGGTCGAGTTTTGCATGACATGTAGCCGCTTTTATCTAACTCATTCTTAAGGAGCTACTTTATTAAACTGAATTAGATGCATGTTGAATAGACAAGGCCAGCTGAAAATAAGAGTTAGTGCTATGGCCTCGTCCGTGTCTGGAGATTCCTCTGTATGAGAGGGATTAAGTGTTAAATGTGTGTTTGTCAAAGCATGCACAAATCTGATACCTGAAAAGATGATACTGTATGTATCTGCTATGATGCTGCTCAAAATGACCAGTAGAGTACACAAGTTCAACTTAAAGCTGCAATACGTAACATTGATGTCCTATCCAGGTATCAAACCTGGGTCTCCCGCACAAGCACCAACATTTAATTAATACGGAAAGCCAGTTTGGGAAGGGGAGATATTATGCTGTGGTCCTACCCGACCAAAGGATCTACATTTCTCAACAGAAGAGCAGGGAGACTAACTACAACCACCGTAGTTGTGTTGGTTATATTGTATTAACATACTCTACCATACAAACTGGTTGAAATAATGTTTTATACACAAAAAAAAGTAAGGGATTGCAGCCTTACAGTTCTGGTCTTTAAACAATTATTAGTTTGATTTACAGAACCAGCGTAATAGATTGAAACCAAACTTTAGTTTCAATGTCATGAGTAAATGTATCTGTACTTCTAAAGAAAAAGTCAAATTAGTATTAACTACAAATAGTAACAGTGGTGGCAGTAGCAATAGCAGTTATAGTAGTAGTAGTAGTGTAGTATGACTCAATCACTGATAAAAGAACACAACCATCAATGGGGACAAAAGATTTATGAGTTAAATGTTCTTACTTTGCAGCTTTGGCACAAGCCTCCTTCAAACAGCGGGTGGAAGGTTGCTGCTCTCATCTTACCACAGGAGAGGCAGAACTCTGCCAACCCACACACGCACACAAAACAATCATTAATCATCAGTTTATAATAATTTATCATAGTATCATAATTGTGCTATTAAATGACTATGAAACACACACGTATTATTCAACAGTTTTATAATCATTTACAGTATAAATACACACACACACACACACACACACACACACACACACACACACACACACACACACACACACACACACACACACACACACACACACACACGGAGAACATATGTACCTTCTATACTTCTTTTATTCTTCAAAACTTCAATCACCATTTGTTCTAAGAAAGACAGACAGGTACAGAGAGAGAGAGAGAGAGAGAGAGAGAGAGAGAGAGAGAGTCGAGTCAAGACAGGATGGGACCGGAATCGCAAGTAGGAGGGATACTGTGCTCCTCCGCACGTGTTACACCATCCCAGTGATACTCCCGACTATTTGGGTTTCTATCACCCATTTTTATAGGCTAAAAATGTTGTGCATAAAAAAAAGCATGCTGAATTTCTTTATGAATCGTGAAATGTCACAAAAGGTTTTTACGCCAGATCGAGGTGTTTTTTTTCATCTCTCAAAAGAGTTAGTGCACTAAATGGGAGATGGAAACTCAAATGACATATATTAACTTTGCACAATTCTAAGTACATATTGATCAACATCACAGCATCCATCGGTGGTGAGGTGCCTTGCTCTGGGGCACCTCACCACCATCTTGAGGACATCATCATTGTCTTGACATCTGGCACTACTGTAGACCACACAAAAACATAATAATTAACAATTGTCCAATAACTACCAGATGTGTTATCTCAAGGAATTTGACTAAATGGCAACTGATGCATTTACCACATTTTATTATCAAATTCCCATCACCAAAATATTCTTTGCGTTTGCTTCAACTTCAGCAGAACATCAGATAGGTACGACTTCAGGCAGAACTTTAATAACAACTTGTGGCAGATTCACTCCTCACTTTCAGGATATGAATCACAGGCTTTATTGCCAAGTATGAGGTTCATCCACATACTTGGCACTGACAGTGGTAATTGGTTAGCACCACCGTGGGGGAGCCTAGTATAGAGCCCTTGGAAATCCTGTCAACTAAGTGTTTTTCAACTTACCTCTACTGTAGCTCTCCTCTGGAGCGGACTTGCTCTTACAAAGGCTGACTCTTGGCCTCTTAGCGCTGGGGAAATACTCTGGCAGAGACACATCTAGAACCTGGGGGTCCATTACTGCACTCTCTAGATAAGAACATACAAAATACATCATTTATTATGATAGTAGCAGTAGCACCAGCAGCAGCAGCAGTAGTAGTAGTATAAGCAAGTAGTATTATATAGTAGTAGAATAGTAGTGTGGTTGTTACTATGCAGCAGTGGCACAAGAAGAAGAATATAAATATTATAAATAAACAGAAGATTTTGATTGACGATATTGACTAGCAAGCCGTTAGGTGTCTTGTTTCCAACATAATGTGCATGCAAAGTTGCGCAGCTTCATCTTTAAAATAGATAAACGTAACGTGCTAGAGATTTAAAATCATCATTTTCTGCCATTGGCCATTTGGCTGGCATCGTTACCCGTGGTAGTCAAAAACCACCCACACATACGCTGTTCAACTTGCAACATTAGACATGGTTCTCTCTCTTTCCCTAACTCCACTCTCACCCTCTCTCCTCCAATTCTATTCAATATGCTTTATTGGTATGAAAGTGCTAAATAGTTATATATTCTGATTTGGTATCCTAGTTGAACATTTATTTTTTGCATACTAAAGAGCTAGAGTGACGGAGGGACTCCTGTTAATGAACAAACACTCTCTATAGCAATGAATACTATCAAAACATAGAGCTTTAAGCTTTTAGCAAAAATCTGTTTGTTTTAACTAAAATATATCTTACAGCCCCTTTATGTTTACACATTTATTCTAGTTAACATGTCTTTTGTTGGAAAGCACTTTGTGTCAACTCCTATTGACATGTCTGAGCTGTTATCTTCTCTCTTCTCTCACTTCAATCCAGAGACAACTGTACTCTCTCTAAAAATGCTCTCTATATTTTCAGTACTCCCAGAACCCAGTGACCAGTCAGTTAGTGGTTTGGCTCCTACACTGACCTGCTGCGTTTTGCGAGGGTTTGAGTCCGTCCTGTCCCTTGGGCAAGAAGCCACCATTGGCCCAGTCCAGCATGGGTTTGACCTGGTCCTCCGGGTTGTCAGAGTCACAAGGGGGAAACGTCTTCTCAGCACGAATACTGGCCATCTGAGATGGAGGGAGAAGAGAGAGAGGTGTCATTTCAGGAAAATACAAATACAAACTAGAAAAAGTGCTCCTCGGAGCACAGGTCTCCGCCAGGTCAGGTAGGTTATTTTGGCCTCCTAGTGGCGCTATAATAGGCCAATGTGAAAAGGGTGCCATTTATTCCTAGGCCGTGCATGGCAATCGGACACTGCATGCATGATTTGAAGCATTTTGTTCTAAAAATATGTTTTGCTAAATTTTACCTGCTGGTGGCGCTATAACAGGCCAATGTTAAAAAGGTGGCATTTGTTCGTCAACGTAGTGCAAATGTGCATTCAAAGTTTCACCGCAATCGGACGCTGCGTTCATGATTTGGTGCATTTTGTTCAAAACGGGCCACTTCTGCAAACATGACATGTCAATGTTAGCCAATCAGGATGGAATATGAAAAATCAAACAGATCTGTCTTGATCACGTGACTATAGAGATCATGTGTACCGATTTGCGTGAAATTTGGATAACATTTGAAGGCTTAATATCAAAAAATGTGTTTTACATAAGTCTGCCTCCTGGTGGCGCTATAAAAAGCAAATGTGAAAAAGGCAGGGCAAAGGTTTTTCCTTGGCCTCTAGACTGTGTGCATACAAAGTTTTACACCGATTGGTGCAGTTATAGGTAAAAACACGAATCGGCCTGTTACAGCGCCACCATGAGGCTGATTTGAACATTTTCAAATGGCATTTCTTCCTCGGCCTAATGGGAATGTGTGTGCAAAATGTCACAGAAATTGCATGCTGTGTTCATGATTTGAGGCATTTTGTTCGAAACGGAGTACTCCTGCAAACTTTGAAAGCCAATTTTTTCCAATCAGGATGGAATATGAAGAATCTGAAATTAGCCGTTTCTTTTAATGACTATAGAGATACTGTGTACCGATTTGTGGGATTTTTGGCCAAAATCTGTAGGAGTACTGTCCAAAAATGTGTTTTGCAAAAAGCGGCCTCCTGGTGGCGCTATAACAGGCCCAGGTGAAAAAGTTGGGGCAGAGGTTCTGCTCTGGCATCAAGGGAGTGTGTGTGCACAGTTTCTCTGCGATCAAGCCAACGGTGCCGGAGATTAGCTGTACACAAAATGACAGAATGACGGACACACGGACGGACACACGGACACACGGACAGGGGCGAAAACATACTCTCTCGCCATGCCTTTCGGCCTGGCGGAGACAAAAATAGAGGGTGGCAAAAAAGTAACCACTTAAAGGAGTAGTTCACCCCCAAAAAAATCTTATTTTCTATCAAATACACACCCCATGAAGCCTTGAATTCATGGAGTTTTTTGTTTTTGTCCTGAGCCAATAAACCAGCAGAGTCTCCGGTAGAGTCTCCTACTGAGCAGCCACCCGGTCATCGAATTATTGGCTTAGGAATGCGACAAAAACAAAAAAATCTCCATGAATTCAAGGCTTCATGGGGTGTGTAATTGATAGAAAATAAATAATCTTTGGGGTGAACTACTCCTTTAAGCCAAAATGTTTGGGAAGCCCTGGTCTATAGTATTATGTCTGTTGAAGACAGGATAAGGGATGGAGGGAAGGAGGTGAAGAGGTGGTGAGAGATGGTTGTTAGCTTTAGGCACACAGAGACTCCCTGACGAGCAGAAAGAAAAACACACGACCGACACACTCAGAAGCCTTTCTGTCTGTCAGTCTGTCTGTCAGATGTATTTCTACAGATAGACAGACAGACAGAGGTGCGATTATCTGTGTTTATTGTGTCTAATAGAGATACGTAGGTGTCCTCCATGCAAAAAAAAAAAGAAGAGAACTGACAGAAAGTCAACACACATGCATGCACAAGAAAGAGAGTGTGTGTGAGAGCGAGAGAGAGAGCTGCAGGGTTTGATGGACGGAGATTGACACCAGACAAGTTCGGACAATGTCCTTGTCTGTCTATTTATCTGTCTATTGATCTGGCTGTCTGTCTGCCTGACTATCAGCCTGACTGACTGTGGTCTGTGCACTGTCACGCTGTCGCTGTCAGAGTGAAAGGGAAAGTGCACAATGGACAGACACGCTACTGGAGAGAGAAGATGGAGTAATGTGTTTACGGTACTTGGCAGTTGTGTGCAGCCGTACACCCCCCCCCCACACACACACACACACCCGCACACACACCCACACCCACACACACACACACACTCGCTGAGACATAATAGGACAGGTGTGTGCATATATTCTACCAGTGAAGTGATTTTGTTGGCAGTGAAATTACCGCGTATGTTGTTTTCACAACAGTCTCGCACACACCCACTTCCCTCTCCTCTCCTACCAATCCCTTCTCCTCCCTCCCACCTCTTCCCCTCAATATATTCTCTTCCTCTCCAATGAACCCCTTTGTTTTTCCTTCTCTCCCCCTCCCCTTACTAATCTCTTCTTCGCCTCATCATTATTTCTTTCTTCCTTTGCCTGTCAGTGCTGACAGACAGTTATGTTATGTGTATGTCAGCTGTATGGTCCTGTTGCATTGCATTCAGTGGGATCCATGGTGTGATAAGTACTGTATGTCACTGTCAGTGATTCTCAACCTGTTTAATTGCAAGGACCTCCAGTTTGATGAGTAAAGTGTACAAATGCCTGAGAGTGTACAAATGTGTAAATGTTTGGAGTTACAGACTCATAAAGCCTAATGCATACTACACTATAACAGGTGAAACAGGCAAAAAGGGATTTCAACTGACAACCTTCTGGTCTCAGAATGTGACTCACCTCCAGTGCCTGAAAGATGGCTCTGCGATATGAAGCTAGCTTAGTGTAGGAAGCCTGGCTGAAGAACTTAGGAAAGGCCGTAATGGAATCCAACTTGTCTGCTGAAACCTGGAGAGAGTGGAGGAAAAAGTAGATGTGAATATGAGACAACACAAGACTTGTGTTTCCATTTTATTCCTCCATCCCTCCCTCTGTCTTCACCTCTGGTTCTCAACCTTTTTTGAGCTCTGGACCGCTACCGCTAGCATATTTCAAACACTCATCAATGGACCACTCCCTACAACTACAGTATATCCCATGGACCACGTGTAATTATGTCATGGACCACTAGTGGGCCACGGACACTATGCTTCCTTACCTCTGAGAACTTGCCGTCCCCAAACCACTGCAGCCACCTCATGCCGTGTGTGGCCTGCCGCTTTCCTGTGGCACGCCAGGTCACCACGATGCCCGGCCACCAGGAGAAACCTTTGATCTTTCCCCACACCAGCTCCCCAATCCCGAACCCTTTGTTGTCCTGGAGATACAGCAGAGACAGAGAGTTATGTTCAATGTTAACCACACCCCGCCCGCAGCAGAAACATTTTATGTTCATTCCTCACAACATACCAAGATAACTGGTCCCCCTGGAGTGGGAGGTGTGTTGAACTCAGTTGTTCCTGAGCTGAACAACACAAATCTTAAATGTATTATGGTTTGGTGAAGAAGAGTGTTGGGTGAAGGGAGGCAGACAAGTAGGGACAGTATTCTCTATTAACCAGGTCATGTTGAAATAAGTGTCCACATGTATCTGTATATGCTTTTAAATTATAGGATGTCATAATTTGGTAATTTTAATCTTCCAAGACTGTCAAATCAAATATGTGCATTCTGTAACTATTCATGAACTTACACTAAAACTACAGCACCATTTCTAACATTGTTTATAAAAGAAGAAAAAAAGTGTCACGTATGGTACATGATGATAATACATGATGTGATTTTGTGCTATAGGCATGGATGACATGAATAAAGGATGTACAGTATGATAGGCCTACTTAGGGAGTTGATAAAAGTTTACAATGTCATAATGTTAAATGTAGGCAGTATAGTGCCCTAGATGTGACCACATCTGATCTGTAAGGTGCAGTATATGGAATATCTCTTCCTGGCTCAACTGCAAATCCCTTGCGCTCCTCAGCCCCATATGTATTCCTTGGTACCTTGGTACCATCAAACCACTGGAGAATGGTGTCAAACTCCAAGGGAGTGGGAGAAACTAGTGGGAGGAAACTATATCACAACTATGGTAATCTCCTAACCACAATGAAATGGAATGTTTTTTCACATTATCATGTCAATGTGTCTGCTTGTTGACTCACTGAGCTCTTGCAGTTTCCACATCAAACCAAGGGGCCAGCTTGAGATTTTTACATTGACTCTAATACGGAAGAGACAGTTCAAATGAATGGCCTGTATAGTTTAGCTGATTTATCCCTGCTGGTGTCAGAAAGAATATTCTCTCAATGCAAGTGGATGGGTTTTTGACGAACTTTAGACTTGATTTTCTTACCTTAATAAACGCTGTCATAAATACTATATGCTTCCAGTCGCTAGTTTAAAGTCTCCTTTCAATCATCATGATATGCGTTTTGGTAAACTATGGTCCCATTTATTTTAAAATTGCCGATAAAGTAGGCCAGGGGTCTTCAACAGGGGGTCCGGGGACCCCTAGGGGGTCCTCAGAGTTACTACAGGGGGTCCGCCAAATCTTTGTGTGATATGATTTTTTTACCTTAACCACTTGAACCATAGCATCCCTTTTCTGAGGAGAACTTTAGCCAAAGATAGCTGATCTACAAGCTCACAACGCCTCGCGCTGCAAGGAGTTGTGAGCTTGTAGATCAGCTATTTTTGTCAAAGAGGTATAGGTGTAGAGGGAAAAAAAGAGCAGACCAAGTAAACAAAAAAGGTTTAATCTGAAACACAATGTTATACAATATAGAGGGGGGGTCCCTGCTTCATCTCTCTCTCGGTTAGGGGGTCCTTGGCCTGAAAACGTTGAAGACCCCTGAAGTAGGCTATGCTCTAGGAGGGGCGGGATGATTTGATTGACAAGCTACACAACCAATAGCATTCATTCCCTGCCCCCGCTCTTGATTGACAAACCACCCAATCAATAGCATTCTTTGATTTCCGGTTCCTATTCCCGGTAGCTTTTTGGCATATATTAAAGATGGCGGATTTCAAATTCCTGAACAACCGGCTTCATTTTCGGTCTATAGAAACCAGAGGTTTGGCATAGTCCATTCTTTTTATACAGTCTATGCATCAAACAAATTAAATGTAGTTTAGTGTTAACACATTATAAAAGTGAATTTTTAATTGGAAGTAAAACTAGGTAGATTAGACTAGGTCATTTGTGCAACACAGCAAATACTAGAGTGATGAAGTTGTAGGTTCATCAGCCAGATTCTCTTGCTGCACAAACAAAACAGACCAACAATTGCCAACTGGCACGGGTGGATATTTTCTGTCTGTAGTCAAAAGTTTGAACAGTTTTCAAAATATTTATCTACAATTTTTTTTTTAACCACTTAAAATCTAATATATATTTCGTTACTGGAGTCCCCATGGGGTGTATACCAAGCCCCCTCCTTTTTCCCCTCTAGATCAAATCTCTTAGCAGAACTACAAGCTCACAATGCATCACAACGCAGAATATGCGCACCAGAATAGGGATGCTAGGGTTCAAGTGGTTACGGTTTGTTCAGGGCTCTTTATATCACCCATTCAGCATTAAACATACAATGCACAGAGCTGAGAATACAAACACAATACAAAGATCATTAAAAATCGATTTTTCCCTACCACAACCAAACTGTACTGTGCACAAATCTGAGGAACTATGGTAAAATCTACAGTACCTCTGAAGTATTTGTTCCAATACACGTCACGCAAAAAATATTTAAGACATGGTTAGTAAAGATTAGTATCTGAACCATATACACAGACACAAACGTACACACACACACACAATTTAAAACATTCACTAATGCTGTTATTAAACATATTCACAAAACATTTTTAATGCCTATTTCTTCTCTCCTTCCTTCTTATCCCACGATTTTGTAACCGCATTTTTCCTTCTTACCCTCTCTTCTTTAACCCATTAAGACCTCGAACGCATCTGTGTCACTTTAGATTTCTTTGGCTATTCAAAAATAGCAGATATACAAGCTCATAGCGCGGCACCGAGTGCCGCGCTATGAGCTTGTAGATCTGCTATTTTTGAAAAATCTTCAAAAAAAAAATTTCACATTTTTTTCAAAAAACTGTTAGGATTTAGAAAACATTTTTAAGAATTGCCTCAGGTCTTAATGGGTTAAATTTCCAGCAAATATGAATCCAAATCAAAGCAGGTGCAACGTTTTATTTATTTGATAGTTAGTTTTCACCTACAGCCATATATAATGCCTGTATAATGCCCAAAATAGGGACGCCATGTTGAAAGATGTTAAGTAATCCCTTGCAGACGGTATGGAATGTTAAAAGCTGAAGAGCAGTACGAGGGTGAATGCCATTAGGCTTGGTAATGAATGCAAACAAGCACCGCTAATGGATGTCTCAGACTTCAGCCTCTACTGTGTAAATACACAAATATACCCCCACACATGCTCATACCTGCAGGTATACACACATACAAGCATTTCCAAGGGAGGTTAAGTATATGTACATACATAAGCACATGCATGTGTACACAAACACACACACACACAGGCGTGTACACACGTACGTACTCGCGCGCACACACACACACACACACACACACACACACACACACACACACACACACACACACACACACAAACACCCACTCGGTTTGTAACAGACACTTTTAATTATCTCTAAATACACATACTTATCTCTTTACACACTTGCAGGCAGGCATGAACGCACACACACGCGCATGTGTGCGCACACACACACACACACGCACACACACACACACTCTCTCTCTCACACTTTCTCTCTCTCACGCACGCACGCACGCACGCACGCACACACACACACACACACACACACACACACACACACACACACACACACACACACACACACACACACACACACACACACACACACACACACACACACACACACACACACACACACACACACACGCCCAGCTGTGACCGGTGGTCACCATGACCTGAAAGAAACTATTGATAGAGAGCAAATACAGCCAGTGTGTGTGTGTGTGTGTGTGTGTGTGTGTGTGTGTGTGTGTATGTGTGTGTGTGTGTGTGTATGTGTGTGTGTGTGTGTGTGTGTGTGTGTGTGTGTGTGTGTGTGTGTGTGTGTGTGTGTGTGTGAGAGAGTGTGTGCATGTTTGAACCCACCTGCGCCAACCCAAGGCCAGGTGGAGGAGGTTGTGTGTGTGTGTGTGTGTGTGTGTGTGTGTGTGTGTGTCTGTGCGTGCGTGCGCGTGTTTGTGTGTGTGTGTAAAGGGAGCTACTCTCCTCTCTCATAGCCAAACTAAACACATCCCCCTTTCAAAAGCACTCCCTCTTTCCCTCTCCATCTCTCCCGCTCCCTCCAACCATCCCTCTCAGTTCCCTCTCCCCTTATCTCTCCCTCTCAATGCCACATGTCCTCCACTTTCCTCTTTCAAATTGTTCTCTCATACTCTTTTTGGATGGGAAGCAACAGCGGAACCAGCCACACAGACATATTCAAAAAATAATTAGTAAATGAATGCCCTACTTCATCGTACAATATCACGTGCAAAAGTAGCTAAAATAGCTGATCTAAAAGCCCACACCGCGTCGCAATGCTAAGCGTTGTGAGCTTGTACATTGGATATTTTCACTATTTTTCTAATAGGTTTTGACTAAGTTTTGAAAGAGAAAGTGGTTAAGTCTGTCTGTGGGTTTTATAAATACCTAACCAATGAAAAGTATTTACAAGAGCTTGTGACTAAATAATAACTACACAGGATCCATTACAAGTTTACAACACAGGTTCTTTTTTAGTTTTTTGTTTAGAATATTTAAGATTTCTGCCAAATAGCGACGAATGTATTACAAAGCTGATAACTTTAGTCCTTTTAATCTCACTCAATCTTTTCCCTCTCTCCTCTTCTCTCCTCTCCTCCATCCATTCTTTTTTTTTGTGTTACATCCTTCCCCCAATTTTTTGTGTTCCATCCCTCCCCCAATTCCCTCCATCTTACCTTGTACTCGGTCTGTGTTTCAGAGCAGGAGGTGGAGGTGGTGCTGGTGCTCTGGGCTGAGTCTTTAGAGTCCTGCTCCATCAGCTCCAGGCTGGGGGTCACGGGGACCGCAGATGACTCCACCGTGGACCCCCCAGACCCATCACCCTGACACACACACACACACACACACACACACACACACACACACACACACACAAGCATTGTTACATTATACATATGGAAAGAGGTGGTGTAATGAGTATTTGAGAGAGAGAGAGAGAGAGAGAGAGAGAGAGAGAGAGAGAGAGAGAGAGAGAGAGACTCAGACTGTCAGCTAGTAGTCTGGAGGAATGATTCGATGTAATTGCCATCATTACTGTCTTCAGCGTTACGTTATGAGACAGGATAAGAAGGAGAGAGAGAGGGAAAGAAAGAGAAGAGAGAGCGAGAGAGGCACGAGCAGAAGGAGAAGAAAGACGAAGAAAAGTGGGAGAGAAAATAGACGAAGGTTAAAATGTCAGACTTGTCAGACATTTGTACTACTGTAATTTCTGTGTCGTGTGAAGCGGCCTTTGCCTGAAGGCAAGCTGTCGTACTAACGCACGCACGCACGCACACACGCACGCACGCACGCACGCACACACGCACAGGCACACTCAGGCACACACACACTCAGAGTAAGACACACACAACCCGTACATCCTACTTGTTAACATTCCAACTGGAGTCTGACCCATGACTAACCAGCCTGCATACAGGTAGACTGACATACACAGTCACTGCGTCTCATCCAAACATTTCAACATGTCCACGTCTCTTAAAACATGCATTTGGTTTCCCATTCCTCTCATTCCTCCCTGCTGCACAGCAGTTTTTAACTTAAGCCATATTATATTTCATTGTACGAATTATTTTGAAATCGGCATATTTGTGGGGAGTGCATGCACTGATAAAGACGGGGGGAGGGAGGGGGAGAGAGAGAAAGAAAAATAAGAAGAGAGAAAGAAAGAACTTGTGTGTAATGCCTCAGTAAGTTCAGTCTGATCATGCACTCCCATACGCACACACACACGCAAGCATCCACGCACTCCGTCCAGTTACATATTGACCTCACACAGATAGATTAAACATTGGATGTGTGTTTTCTGTGTTTCCATCTAGTATTTGTGTAGCACTGTATTTGTGTACAGTATATATGTAAATGAATTGGATGTTGACACTACATTTGACACGTACACTGTCAACATGATTATCCATTAGCTATGTATTGAACTCACACTGGTGTGCACAGTCCAATCCTCAGTGTTCATTAACACTAAGGATTTTACTGAGTGGAACTGTGCTGTTAAAATTGCCCAGATCAAGACAAACACTAACCCAAAACCCACAGTGTTGATCCAGAGTGTCCGTTTAACTCTGAGAGTGTTAAAATGGAACCGTAATGAACACTCTGGATTTGACTGTGTAGGGTGCTGTTGTTTACCCAGGTGCTTCCTTCAGGGCGGCTCACACCACCACTGTGGGAATACGGAAATGTTTGAACAGAAGAAAGAAGCAGAAGAGTTTGAATGTGAACAAAAAAAAGAGCTCCTCTGAGCCAGGTCAGGTAGATTATTGCGGGCCAGCAATGCTGATGGAATATGAAGAATCGGACAGATTCATCTTGATCACATAACTATAGAGATAATGTGTACCGATTTGCATGATGTTTGGACAAAATCTGTGGGAGTAAAATAAATACATTTGTTTGGCAAAAATCAGCCTCCTGGTGCTGCGATAAAAGGCAGATGTGGAGGAAGTGTGCATACAAAGTTTTATGCAGATCGGTGCAGGTATAGGTAAAACACGAATCGGCCTGTTATAGCGCCACCATGAGGCTGATTTGAAATTTCTTCCTCGGCCTAGTGGCAATGTGCGTGTAAAATTTCACGGTAATCGCACGCTGTATTCATTACTGTATTCAGGCTTTTTGTTCAAAATGGAGCACTCCTGCAAACTTTGGAAGCCAATCTTAGCCAATCAGGATGGAATATGAAAAATCGGAAAGACCTGTTTCGTTTAATGACTATAGAGATACTGTGTACCAATTTGCGTGATGTTTGGACAAAATCAATAGGAGTAATATATATATTTTTTTGTTACAGAAATCGGCCTCCGGCGCTATACCAGGCCCATGTGAAACATTTGGGGCAGAGGTTCTGCTCTGGCATCCAGGGAGTGTGTATGCACAGTTTCGTGTTGACCAGGCCAACGGTGCCGGGGATTAGCTGCTCACAGACAGATGGACACACACACAAACGCACGCAC
>NC_137614.1:22711329-22746329 GCF_963280865.1 Gymnoscopelus braueri
TGCAGTATGTGATCTATTGTAAAGCTTGTATGAATACCAGATTTGAGGTCAATAGAAGTTCAATTCAATTCAATTCAACTGCAATAGCCCATGGTAGCTAGATCAAAGACATGCTGGCAGTATGTACTGTAGGTACGCACTCCTGCATTCCATGCAAGAAAATGTGAAACCGCAAAGTATCTCTCTCCAAGATGTGTTTGCTTCTTATGTTATGTTTAACCCTCCCTTCCCCTGCAACAACATAATCCTTTCACACCTAGTGGACACAAACAGTGAGAAAACAGATTAGCAAATCAAACATGGGCCTGTAGTTTTAGAAAATAATCGTCCAGAATAATTACAGTCGTGTGAATGGGGATCCGATAGGGGGCGTGTCCAACTCATCCAGCAACACCACCTTTGTGAAAAGCCAAATCGCCCTCACTCAACAGGGAAAGTTACTGAGAAACATGCAACAATCACACACAAGACGATGAATAGCTAAACGCACTAGCAGTAGCTTCAGGCGAGGCCCGACTCATTTGGTGTAAGTACTGCTAAGCCGGCCGTGCGTACCAGAAAGATCAAACTGAATGACAAAGGACATGGCCAACAGAAGGAAGGCTTGGTAGAGTTTAAATGGTTTAGTGCCGTCTTTCTACTCTCACTCTCTTTTTCTTTCATCCGTAGCTGTCGTCTCGCCGGTTGTTACCCTAGCAACCCCCTGTACTGTGTCGGGGCTTGATCTTGCAGTGTGTGACTTACTGGGGTGATTCCTGTTAACCCATTGATACCTGGAACGCATCTGTGTCACTTTAGATGTCTTTGGCTATTCAAAAATAGCAGATATACAAGCTCATATATACAAGCTCATAGCGCGGCACCGAGTGCCGCGCTATGAGCTTGTATATCTGCTATTTTTGAAAAATCTTGAATTTTTTATTTTTTATTTTTTTCAAAAAACTGTTAGGATTTAGAAAACATTTTTTAGAATCGGCCTCAGGTCTTAATGGGTTAATCTACAAAACTAAATAGATACTGTACCTTTGAATTTATGGAACACTATGTGGGGATAGTAGTAAGTAGTAAGTAGAAAGTTAGTAGTAGTAGTTTCTGTACGAGACAACCTTTCACTTTTATCCATTTGCGTGTCATAACATGAGCTGTGACTGTAATATAGCTCCGAGTAGCTTGTAGTGAATTCTGCCTATCATGAAATGCACTGTGCTTGATTGAGGCTGGCTCTGTGTCACTATAGCAATATTTGACTAAAGCCGGGAACTATTCTTAGTCGTGTCTTGCACAAAAAAACACCCGGCCCATAAGCTCACAGTGCGTTGCGTTGTGAGCTTGAAAGGAACAAAGTGCTAGGCTTTAAAGCGCTAGCAGCTAAATCTGACCATGAAAAACTTTTTTTTTTTGGCGTATTTCTGGTTAAATGTGGTGACAGTGTGTGCAGTTTATTACGTTTTTGGAAAACAATGGCTGTACACAGATAGTCTAGAATAGTCTACAGAAAGTGTTGCCACTGTCCTCTCTGGATAAATTGTTAATGCTCTAGTCTATACAGATGCAATCTGGGAACCCATCGCCAACTGAAAATGAAAAACAGCGCCCTCTGCTGTTTGTTCTATGTCTGTTGGCTCTGGGCGGACGATAACGTAACACCAGAGCACAAGGAAACCGGTGTTTGTGATGCGCTGACTTCCGCTTGGTGCGACTATGTTTTCATTCCCACTAACAATATTTCTACACGGAACACTAACACCACTTCTCCCAGAGAACATGGATCGTTTTGGTTATAAGCCCACTTGTTTCTATGATGAAAGAGTAAGTTAAAATGTGAATATATTTCCGTGGTTTTGTCTGCTCCGCGGACGCTATTGTTAAATTAGTTTCGGTTTGTTTCGAGGGGGAAAGATCGACGGACATGTGAATCCCGCCCACTACATGTGATTGGGTAAAGCGCGGCCTACTTCCTGATCTGAATGCGCACTCGTTATGACGAACCTCCCCGACAGATTCCAACGCAGTGCAGAAGCTGTTCTTGAGAGATTAATACAGATGTAAAGTATGGAATGGAGTACGTGAGAAAATACAGAGAACCCCCCCGTCTGTCTCTGTCATGCGGACGCTGCGTGAGCATATTAGCCTTTAACCTGTGTTCATAGCGATAAATTCTGTGCTGGTATTTAATATTTCACAGTTTTGCTGATCTTCAAAACATCTGCTAAGGTTTCTTACAGGAGGGATGTTTGTGTGTGTGTGTGTGTGTGTGTGTGTGTGTGTGTGTGTGTGTGTGTGTGTGTGTGTGTGTGTGTGTGTGTGTGTGTGTGTGTGTGTGTGTGTGTGTGTAATCGTGTGTATTGTTCGTGTGCCAGATTTCCTGTGTGGTAATAAATTGCATTGAACTCAGTGAACTTGCATGTTAAATGTGTGTTCAAGATGGTAAACTGTGAGAACTGCTGACAGGGATAACAAGAACAGAGAGAGAGAGAGAGAGAGAGACAGAGACAGAGAGTGGAAGGAGAAGGAGAGGGGGGTTGAGAGAATACAATATATGATATAGAATTAAGGAGAGAGGCAGAGAGACAGAGGTACCACACAAGGAGAGACTTCGAGAGGGATAAAGAGACTGAGGTAAATACAAGGGCATAATTACATGCTAAGAGAGGTGGATGAATAGTGAGAGTACCATAGCAGCTGTGAAACAGATGTGTGATCATAAATAACTGCAGCCACGTGCACCGCTAAATAACAGTACTACTGCACATACACAGTAAAATCCTCAGTGTCAGTTTAACTCAGAAGTGTGTACAAATGGAACCAAACAGACCCGAAATAGGTCATATAAACTGTTACATGAAGACCATCCAACATTCTGCTACCCTTGAGTAAAAGTGAGGAGGCGGGGGCAAGGAGATACTGCATCAGCTGACCCAATAAAACGTAATTAAATCACACAATTACTTACATAAAATGACCTAAGTTGGGGGGTTTGACTCTTTCTAGGACCAGCAATAGAAAATATGGATACAAATTGATTTAAAAAAAAGTTGAATTGATGTTACTCACCAATCACAATTTGCCTACATGACATCAAAGCGTATGATGTCATCCTGCTCAGTATCAAAACCACTCTTAACCACATGAACCCCATTGTGCCTATTCCTATCATGTCATAATAGGTGAACATTTTGAAGGTGAACAACAAACACTCAGAAAATCGCAGGTCTACAAGCTCACATTGTGTTGCAAGTCGCAAAGACATTTGGTTCTGGGGACCGCGGTCAACGAAGTCTGTAGGGTGAAGTGTTTAAACAACTACCGGATTTCACCCTCCAGATGGTTGGTTAGAATCATTCCTTCAAATAAGGCCCGTAACCTGGGAGTGATTCTTCACAGCCAATTATTGTTCAAGGCCCACATCAAACACATCGCCAAGGTCTACTATAGGTCAATGGGACATTTTAGTTGATTGCAAAACAAGAAAAAAAAACAAGAAAAAAATCCATTCATGTCATCCGCTGTCCAATCACACTCTGGCTTTCTGGTTTCAATGTGAACTCCAACAAAACCTATGCAGCAGCACAGCGCAAATTAACTCACAGGAATGGCTCGGAAGAATACAGTATCAATTAGCCAGGTGTTACCTGATTAAGTACTAAGCTTACTACTATTTTCCAGTATTGAGAATTAGTTTATGAAAAGTTGAGACAAAACACTTCAGACATGCAGAATAGAAAGATAATAATTCTTTCGTACAATGGAAAATCAAAGTACTTGTCTGCAGCAACTGCGCAGCAATGGCGAAGAAAGAGAACTTCCAAAGACACTTTCTGACAAACCACAACACTTTTACAGCCGACACTGAAATGCGAAAAACTGAAATGTCAACGCAAGTATGTTTTCGCAAAGCTGGTTGGTAAAGTTAAGATGTTCACTTCACTTCAGCCCTGTATTGTAAGTGTACATGAAGAGTTTCTCACAAAACTGAATTTACACAAAGCACTGATTTCCCCGTTTGTTCACTATCATTACATTATTCACCAGCAAGCAGGAAAATACTGTGGTGAGGAGTAGGCTGATGGTGAAAGAGTGAAAGAGGTAGAGTTACGCTTGAGGATGAGGGCTGAGAGGTAGGTAAAAAAAATTAAATAGGGTGGAAGTAGAGAACCTGCATATTTTCTCATGTGGTAGCAATTTATTTGAAACAAAAAACAAACAAAAAAGACAGCGTTTCGGGGCCACTGGGGCCTCTATCAACCCAGAACCTGTAAACGGATGTGCGTGTTACAACAAGACGTTATGAGTGTGAAAGAGAGACAAAGGTTTGAGGAGAAAGTCGGGAGGTGGAAAGAGAGAGTAGAGGAGCAGAGGAGTTAATGGCTCAAATACGCCTGACTACAACGCGGGTTTCGGGCATTGGGGTCATCTGCTAGGTGTGTGTGTGTTTTTGGGAGGAGTCAGACTTCAAGGAAGTAGGCGGACACCGATTGAAGTTCAGTCTGCACGCCGGTTAGCCATTGCCTGTAGTCAAGGCCTGTAAGTTCCAGCCAATCAGCATACAGGTTTTTCACATATAGGAGAGGCGTGGGGTGGCAGGGCAAGAGAGAAATAAAAAGATGGTGGTCTTTTGGGCAGCAGCAAAACATCTGGCTGTTGATGAGTCACAATGGCTTAATACACACATAGGGGATTATATGAAACTATAACATACTGTAGGTACTGGCTGCCTACATTCAAATACAAACGTGTAGTTTACAGCAGAATTCCAGGTTTTCAAGAGAATGTGTTGGACAGTAACAAATGTCCATTCATGAAGAAATATTCATGAAGAAAACTCCTGCACACTGCGTTTGCTCAGCAGCATCAATTTTATTCAAACACTAACGTTTCGGTCCCTCTGGAACTTCAACAAGTGTCTTGACTCTTGACAGAGACAGACTCTTGATGAAACATTAGTTTTCTTCATGAATAATTTCTTCATGAATGGTCATTTGTTACTGTCCAACGCACCTGCATCTGAGCGGATGTGGATGTACGATTATTTCCATTGCAAAGAAATGTATTTTGCCCATGAAATGCGAATAACCACAATAACTCCATACAACAGACATGACTGTAATGCTTCAAATTCAATCAAGTAATATTACACGAGAGGGTGTGTGTTATTGTGATTATTGGCAAGACAGTGATGAGGTCAGGGCGGAGCCGAGTTCCGCAAGCATTACTAAAGCGATGCTTCAGTGGCGCCATGTAGGGGTGCCAGGTTGAAAGGGGATAAAATCAGGACACATAATTACTGATACCGATGTCTTCAAAAAAGTCAAATAATAACCGATATATCAGCCAGAAAGATATATATCGGTCGAGCTCTAGTTGTGAGGAGTTTAGTTGGATGGACATGTTGATTCAGCAGCATCTGTCTTTAACTGTTGCTGGCTGCTACACAGCACTCCAGTACTGCCAACACTAACCCTAATGACCCCATATTCACTGCACTGCTGCAGAGGAGAGAAGCTCTGTTACAAATGGCAAACGCGACTGAAGGCCGTCCCATTTGCTGACTGCATAATTGGCAGCTGCCTTTGTAAATCATACGATAATTCCATGCATCTTGCTAGTGCAAATTACGGTGCAAGGTGCAGTGTTATTTTCACAGTATCTTTGATTCATGAATATGGCCCTAAGCTACCCTCTTGTTCATCCATGATGATTCCCACACCCTCGCATTCTTACACCTGCTTCAACCTCTTTACACACACACACACACACACACACACACACACACACACACACACACACACACACACACATCAACATGCACAGTCCTGCATACCCACCAATCCCTCTGAATCCCCCCAAACCTTCTCTCTTCCGACGCCTTCCATCTTTTCTCCCTGGCTCTTCACTTTTAAGCCCTTTTACACTCTCTCTCTCTCTCTCTCTCTCTCTCTCTCTCACTGTGTACGCCCATACTCTCTCACATTGCCCCCTCCTATCACTGCATCCCCCAAAACAGAGAGTAAAAAGAAACAAGGAGACTTTTTTTTATGACCAAAACTCCCACAACAGATTCATCCCACTGAGAGATGGCTTCTCTGTCTTCCACAAACAACCAATTGACCTTCTATTATCTAAGACAAAACAAAAGACTAACAAAACTCTCACTCCTTTTCAAAGCTTGTTTTTATGTACTTTAATTGCCAATTCCTCTCGTGTGTACTGCAGTCCCTGGACTTCACAGCTAGACTGGGAAAGTGTAGAGCAGGGGTAGCCAACCTTTTTCTGGCATGAGATCTACTTTGACGTTTTCCAAGGCTGGTGAGAGCTACCATCGCCAGACAGTGAAAAGCACCACCGCTTTTAGGTTTTATTATATATATATTATTTTTTTATTGAACTGAAAATACTGATGACAGAACTCGAGCCAGTTTCTTATACTAAACACATTTTGGCTATTTGGTTTTAAAAATCAAGATTAAGGAAAGAAAGAAGACAATTTCTTATCTGATTATCTTCTGATTGCACTGCAAAAGAATTTAAAACAAAACGATAAAATAATAATACTCTAAGGAAAGCAGGTATTACTGTTCTACAGTCTAAAATGAGAGGGGGAAAAGGAAAAAGAGTCCTGCAGAAATCACATGACATCCAATTTCACATCTGTCACTTTCTATTGCAGTAACACAAAACTGTTCACATAATTGTCTGCTGTGGTGTGAGAGTTGGCACTGGGAACTAAATGCCGGTCCAATAAAGTCAGGCTGGTAGCTGCTGGTTGACATTCTTAATGAGGTAACGAGGTGGTCTGTCACTGTTGATCGGTACTGACTTGAAAGACTTTGTGTGAGAAAACAGCCTTGTGTGCACAAATGGAAAACACAACCTTCACAGCAACATCCATCACGTCCTTCATATTCAGTATTTTCCTGCACAGCACTTGATGGTGAATAATGCAATGATAGTGGAGAAAATGGAGTAAATCGGAGCTCTATGGACATGTCGCATCACGACTTGGGTGCCGCCCATTCTGGGGAGTTCAGTTTTGGTGACAGTCCATGTGTATGGTAGAGATGTGCGCGGATGTTCGGTTGACCTATTAAACGGGGCTATCCCTACTAAACGTTAACTAAGTATTTGTTTATTCTATTGAACTTAATTATTTTTTGTTGAGATACTGTACTGTTAGTACTGCCTGCTGCTTTGGTCTATTTGAAGAAATAATCCAGCATTTGGGGTGAGAACATGGAAAATGTTTCAATCACAAGTTAACTGTTTGGCTGAACATCCAATAGGCCTATTTCGTGTCATGTTATGGTTGAAGGGGAACTGCCCCGCTGGTCAGTAGTGTGCTTCTGACCGGCTTCGACTTGCGCTGGAGTGACAGCATAATTGATTTGACCTACTTTTGTGCACTTAGACATTGGGAGCAGCTGTGTAAGATTCCAATAGTATAAGCATTTTAAATTGATTTTAAGTACTCTTAATATACTCTTCCAATGGGATTTGGCCTTATAGATCAAAGTGCGCTCAGTTTTGGCAATTTTCTGCGTTAATTAATAATGATTTATTTATTTATTGTATTATCTGCATCTTGGACTGTTTGTGTTATCGTGATTGTATGTTTGTTGCTGGTCAAGCCAGCTATATGTGAAACTGAAAATATTTAATAAAATGTAAGTCATAAAAGAAATAATGAATTAATTTTAGACTATTGTGTATAGACTGCTCCACCTCTTCAGGCGCATGCTGCCTTTTGTTGACAGATGATTCACGTACATCCAAACACGCATTTACACTCTTTCACCTTGAGTGACCCCCCCCACCCTCGCAAATTATCATCAGACCTGCACAAACTGTATTATCGGATCTGCACAAATAATGTAGGTGATCTACTGTATTTATGATTAAAAAAAATGATTACATTAGCAGAAAGGTGAAAAGCTCCATACCTGAAGTACTGTCATTTAGCAGCAGAACGAGAGACAGCACTAGAACTACATTATCTATTTATTTACCTTTAACCTATTTAGTTACCAATGTTGAATTAAAAATCTTGAATTTAATAAACTGCAGTATGCAGCCTTTAAGTAAGACACTTAATAACTTGCCCTGATTTAATAGAAGTTAAATCTCACTTATCAACATCATTATCACACCAGTGACACCAATTACTTGCCTTCCTGGATATCCATCACTCTTGTGTCCTCCCCTTCTCCTCTCTCCATCCTTCCCTCCCTCCCTCTATCTTTCTCCACCTACACCCCTTACCCTGCCCCTTCACTCCCCTGGCAGCTGTTAACATGCCCACTGAAACCAAACAGTTGGACCAAGTCTCTGTTCTCTGCCTTTCTCAGTTACTTTCTTTCATTCAAATTGTTTCTCTCCCACTTAGTCCCTTGTCTTTTCCTTTCAGTCTTTCTCTCCCTCAGAGACATGTAACAGCACGTGCACACCTCTTCCTGCACGTGTAGCCCTGTTGTCGGTTCCTTTCTCTGTTCATCTCTGTCTGTGTGTGGTAAAAGGTATTGCACAGCGGAGGGGTTTGAACCACCGACATAAGGCATTCCAGCAGTCTGCAGCAGTGTGCCCTGGGGGTCTGTTGGCTCTTTTGGGGGGTGTGTGGTTGTAGGTGTGTTTGTTTGTTATACGTAAATGTGTTAGAATAGCAGCTGCAGGCTACGTTCAAACAGGATCCGAGAGTGCGAGTCATCGCTCGTCCTCCTGTCACACAGTGGGCCCTGTTCTGGCGAAACAGGCAAACCGACATGAATAACAGTCGAAAGGCGCGGCGACTGACATTTGGTGTTTTCGGGACCAGGGAAGGGACGAGTAGTAGTAATTACTAAGTTACTAATTCTAAAAACACCTTCTAAATCCTAACAGTTTTCTGAAAAACGTATGTTGCTATATATCTAGCAACATCATCCAGCGATGAGCCAAACAAAAGGCAGTTAGGCTTTTTATGAAGGAGAAACCGATATGAATAGTCTCTATGCTTCAGAGCGCACAACAGTTTTGTTGGATACAACCACTTGTGGATTAAATGTGTAACAATTCTCCAAATCTGCAGTTCGGTTCACTGATATCCAACGTTAGTTATGTAAAACTAATGGCCAAAGAAAACCCTAAAGGTTCTCAAAGTGGGGTCCGAGGACCCCCAAGGGTCCTTGGGGGGGTACCAGGGGGTCCCCAGCAAAAGTAGTTAATATAGCGTCACAATCATTTTAACCACTTTATTCATTTATACGTTGGCTATTCAAAAATAGCAGATCGACAAGCTACAAGCTGCGAGCTTGTATATCTGCCATTTCTGAAAGTTTTTGAAAAATATTGAAAATATTTGGAAAATGTTGAATAATTATTCAAATAAATCTTCTTTTCTGGGGGTCCCTGGCACAAAACCTTTTCAGATGGGGGTCTGCGGCCAAATGCATATTAATTTGACTTGAAAAAGTTTGAGAACCACTGGCCTACATAAAGTATCATTCATAGTCGGACGTAAGGATACGTAACCAGCGCCAGCGCTCCTTGCGTTGTCGTTTTTGTCTCCCCCTCCGTCACTTACGGCTCCAGGATTTCCGTCCGTGCGATCAACATTCACCGTCAGGCCGACGTACGTTCGTTTGTACGTTGCCTGTAGTACCAGTGGAAACCGTTGGCAGTATATCAGGGAAAAAAAGTTTTCCTTGGGCACTCTTTCTCCACAAAAAGACCCACGTTGGTGGTGGAAGTACTTGAGTAAATGTACTTAATTACTGTGACGAAATGAACCCAGCCAGCCATTCCCTAAACACACACACACACAAATAATATAGCACAGTGCAGTATGGGTCGAAACTCACGTTTTGTAGACAACCATTGTTTTTGTCTAGTTTGTGGACTATAGTTTGTGTCTTTTATTGCGTTGTTTTGGCGTCCATTTTAGCGCTGTTGCCAGGTTTTGTGAGAGAAATAAGCAACCAGGTCTATGAAAACAAGCCCAAAATAATCGACTAGGCCACATCACATGAAAATAGCAGATCTACAATATCTATTTGAGAATCACTGGTTTAAATAATAATTGGCCCAAATAAGCAACTACACTTTAGAAACAAGCCCAAATAAAACCGCAACCACCAATGTTTGTTTACAAGCAACTTTACAGAAAAATAAGCCCAAAGTCGCTTATAATAAGCGGACATGGCAACACTTTTCACAACATTTAAAACCTCGCAGCTGCCATCTAGTGGATTAATAGGTGTACGACGCCCAACGTTATAATTCCTACGGATTTAACGTCAGCGACTATGCATGCGTCTGTAAAGAACGGACGGAATCCCTCACCCCCTGACGCACGTTTTAGACCCATCTAGGGACTATGAACGGGCCTTAACGTGTGTTTATCGTCTGCTGAAATCATTGCCTAATTCATGCTCGGTCTTACGACAAAGTAAATGAGCAAATATTTTGCTACTCTATTGACAGGTCTATCATATACTGTAAATGTCTCCAGTTTTTGACCTTGTAGCTCACGCATGTTGACTGGCAGGTTGTTTACAAGCAAGTTCTGTACATTCATTTTGGCTTTCTTCCGTCGCAAATTCATGCGCTCATCTCGACCCCCTCCCCCCCCCACCCTCACACGATTTACCCATGATCGACACGACACCCCCAAAATAATTTCTCCACGGATCTACACAAATCACACAAGTTGCCTATTTGGGATTCAAAAACGGCAATTTTAGCTGGAAAGCGAATAGTTTGCATGCCTGCATATCTAAATCTGCTTCGCAAGTCATATGTGAAGTTGATATTTTATTTCAAACTGTTTGGGCATGGAGTGCATTATGTGGGCTATTCAGAGTTCTAGAAATGGCCTTCTAACAACTGACGGCGGAAATAATTTGGTTGTTCAACATAGATTTGTTTGAAATAAACAGAAATGAATGGATTCATTAGGAAAGACTCACACTATCCCTTTAAGAAAGCATTCACGCTGTTACTGCAGTCCAACTGTACCTGTACTGTATAACGCAATCAGGTCGCGATTGTGAGCCTTGTTCACACGATGCACAACAATTCTCCAAAAATACCAAACACAAGCAGGTGAGGAAAACACCGCCACTGTGCCAGCACCTCAGGAAAATGTGTCTGTCCACTGTGTGCCTCTCACCAATGCACCTGCCCCAAAATCTGCACAGAATCACCACGCATGGTTGCTGCCTGAATGTAAACAGGATGCATAGTACTATTATGTGATGTCAAAATATTGCAGCTCTATTGTACAATATGTCTGCTTTGCACTGCATGTCATGTTTTGTCCGCATGCTCCCTTGGACTGAATATCAGACCCTGTGTTCCTGTTACTGTGCTCTTGTGAATGGTATGTGTCCCTGCACCAATGTAGACAAATACATGTTTCTACAGTTGCTTTTCCCGTCTCTCTCTGCGTAAATGATGGGAAGGTCGTACTGAAATGCTGATTGTCAAAAGAAACAAAGACTATCCCCCACACCGACATTCTTCCTGTCGAGTATACAGATGTTAGGATAAGACGCAAAACCAACACGACAAAACAAAACGCCAACAGGAGTACATGAGCTCCCACACCCGGTACAATCAAAGGTGAACTGAATACCTGTGGGTTTCTATGTCTCATATCACACACAGAAAAAACACTACGGTACAGACAGAGACAATCACACTACTTACTGCATGCATGGGGGTTGATGGAGAGAATAAAGAGAGAGAAGGAGAGAGGGGGGGGTGAGAAAGTGCAAAAGAAAAGGAGAGAGAGAAAAATAGAAGGCAGAGGGACGGAAGTCTCCTCTTCGGGTAGAGTGAGTGATATATGAGAGGAAAGGAAAGAAAAAGAGGAAGGAGAAGATGTGGTGAATGGGGTGTGATGTGCATGTGATGAATCTGTGTGTGCTGGATAAAGTCATCACCGGTGCAACATTAACGTACAACTCTCTTCAGTGAGGCCAAGACAAACTGAAACAAATAAAGCCATCATCTAAAAGGAGAGAATGCTGAGGAAAAGTAGTAACGGTATAGTAGTAAGAGTATAGGTGTGACGGTATAGTAGTAACGGAATAGTCCTAAAGGTATATAAGTAACAGTATAGTAGCACGCTCCAACCCTCAGTTCATCTATTCCTTCCAGCTTTCCTTCCACCACTCCCTCCTTCTCCTGTCCTCCTCTTTTCACCCTGTGCCTTTGCTCTGTCTTTCTTTCCATCTCTCTCTCTCTGCTTCCCCTTTTTTCTTACAATTGTTCACTTCACTACTGTTTCCTGCTTGCGAAAATGTGAATATGCAGCTGTGCAGGAGGGATTATGGGTGTGGACGTGTGCCTTTAGCCAGCACTTTATCTGAGTCTAATTGAGTATGCATGCTGGCAGTGACAATAGATACATACCTCTCTCTCTCTTTACACATCAAAATGCATAATGCTAATTGAACTCTGTTTTTACACTCTCAGAGTCTCTAGAAAAGTGTGCTCCTCGGAGCAAAAGTCTCCACCAGGCCGGGTTGCCTACCCAGGGCCTGCAAACCTTGGAAGGCAGTCATAGCCTCTTGAGAATGAGATCTGAAAATGTATACATCTTGATCACATGACCCCAGAGATGTGAACCGGTTTGTGTGAGTTTTGGAGAAAATCTGTAGGAGTAGTAGCAAAGTGTCTTGTTTGGGGCCTATATGGATAGTGAGAATGCAAGGAATCCAGGGAAAAAAAGATGTTTATCGTACGAGCCACGGTTCAAGGGTTATTGGCCAAAACGTTAAGTGGGCTGTTGTAGGCCAATTTGAAAAATGTAGGGTGGTAATTCTTCCTTGGCCTAGTCACAGTGTGAATGTGTGTGCAAAGTATCACGGCAATCAGATTTTAGGCAAAAATCTGAACAATTCCTTCGCCTCCAGGGTGAGTGCAGGCAAAGTTTCACGCCGATTTGTCCAACGGTGCCAGAAATTGGCTACAGATGGACAGACGGACGGACACACGGGTGACACAACATAGTCTCTGGCCATGCCTTCGGCCTGGCGGAGACAATTAACACTCCAGATGTTTCTGTGTGTGTGTGTGTGTGTGTGTGTGTGTGTGTGTGTGTGTGTGTGTGTGTGTGTGTGTGTGTGTGTGTGTGTGTGTGTGTGTGTGTGTGTGTGTGTGTGCGTGTGTGTGCAATTGTGTTACTCACAGTAGCGGCGGCCATGTTGTTGCTCCCCTCTATGATGGTAGCGGAGTACTTGTTAGCAGGCATTACTGCGGCAGTTGACTCCAAACACTGTGCTGATTCCTTCTCAAACCTGCAGAACACACACACACACACACACACCATGTTTGTTAACACCAATTGGTGCTCCAAATATGCAGTTTGATTTGTCAAACAATATAATGCTCGCAATGCGACACGTTGTGAGCTTGTAGATCAGCTATTTACGGCTTGCAACAAAGTATACTGTATATCAGGCTTTGCGATTCCATGAAAAGATTTCCAGCTCAAAACAATGTACAAACAGTGCAAAGTTTTATGCACTTTCTTCAATGTGTTTCAAATAATGTACACTCACTTTAGATTCAAATGGTTTGGTACGCTTAGAATGAACTACAGTATTTGATTCTACGTATTGCGGGACACCCTGTCATCATGACAGCTGACAGATGTTCACTGCCATATTCAGCAAGAAGGGCTAATACATTTATACTTTAGCTCAGCAAAGATCGGTTCTTAACAGTGAATGATGCAGTCATGACATGATACAAGTATAAATCACATCGAAGGTGCTGTAGTGTAGAAGAAGGCTCAGCTGCACCCACGCAAATTGGCGTCAGTAACAAAGCAAGGAAGAACGTACAGGAGAAATTGCTGTGCTTCAGGTGTTTCTGACAATGAAGCGAGGAGAGAGAGAGACCATGTCGCAAAAGGACAATGGAGAAAATGAGAAGAGAATGAGAGACTATTTAAACTATTTAAAAATAAGAGTGATAGAGCAAAAGACTCAGAGACAATGTGAAAGCGAGAGAGAGAGAGAGAGAAGAGAGAGAGAGAGAGAGAGAGAGAGAGAGAGAGAGAGAGAGAGAGAGAGAGAGAGAGAGAGAGAGAGATGCTGTGTTCACACTGGCAGCTACAAAGACAGGCTACCTTTAATTTCCAATGGAAGCCAGTGACATGAAGACACAAAGATACATCCAACGGCTTCAAAGCTACAAATAAGTTGAGCTGGTTTCACTTCAGATAAAAAGATACAAAGCTACAAATATGCTGACTAGCTTTGTATTTTTGTATCTTTTTTATCTGCCAGTGTGAACGCAGCAAGAGAGAGAGTGTACAGAGGACAACATATGGCAAAGTTGGCCTCTCCACAAGTGGATGGGGTGAACTGACATGCCCATACAGACCCTGAAAAACACACACACACACACACACACACACACACACACACACACACACACACACACACACACACACACACACACACACACACACACACACACACACACACACACACACACACACACACACACACACACACACCCCCACACACACACACACACACACACACACACACACCAAGGAGCGGTAAAGAAGCAAAACAGGCGAGAGCAAGCACATATGTGTACACATTGTGTGTGTGTGTGTGTGTGTGTGTGTGTGTGAGGGTAGTGTTTGCGCATTCCTTTATGCCTTGAGCCATGAATCTGGAATTATGTGTGTGTGTGTGTGTGTGTGTGTGTGTGTGTGTGTGTGTGTGTGTGTGTGTGTTTTCTGTGTATCAGAATGTGTGCATGTATGTTTACCGGTGTCTTTATCATTGTATTCATGTGTGAGTGTGTGCGCGACTGCGCGTGTGTGTGCGTGTTCGTGTGAAAGGTATCAGGGTTAACAACAGGTCAATGGCTTTGTCAAACAAGTCTGTGCAGTGTGAAACCATAAGGAGTCTCCAGCTGCTGTCAGGGTCAGTGCACAGTGCTGAAACCTAGCCCACATCTCCTGTACAAAAACACAAGCACACTGTCTGCTTAGAGCAGTGTTTCTCAGACTTTTTCGTGCCAAATACCCCCAAATGGAAATATATTTGGCCGCTGACCCCCATTTGAAAATGTTTTGTGCCATGGACAAAATCTGTAGGAGTAATATCAAATATCGACCTCCTGGTGGCGCTATAACAGACCGATCTGAAGAATTCGGGGCAGAGTTTCTGCTCTGGCATCCAGGGAGTGTGTGTGCACAGTTTCGCTGCGACCGGCCCAACGGTGCCGGAGATGCTGCTCACAGACAGACGGACACATGCACGGACGGACGGATGGATGGACAGGGTGCAAAACTTAGTCTCTGCCACGCCTTCGGCCTGGCGAAGACAACTACAGTATGTTCCTGTATAAGATCCTATAATATCCTAAGTGTTAATTGACTCTGATAGTGTTAAAATGGACACCTTCATGTCTCACAGCAATTATTTAATGGTCTGTTTCAGAGGGTTTTTTTTAGGACTGCTTCCAAATGTCAAAATATAGGTTTGACTTATAAGAAGAGCATCAAAGGCCAACCTGCAGGTCCCAAGGGACAAAACAGCTACATTTACTGTAGGAGGTTTTTGTCTTTTTTCAAACATAGGTGTACCTAATCCCCCCCCCCCCCCCCCCCCCCCCCACACACACACACACACACACACACACACACACACACACACACACACAGAAATGCAAGCCCACACACATAAATCACATGGATGGCCATACACAAAGAAACCGCATAAAGTAGACCACCAGGTGCATCCTGCACACAATGGGCACACACACACACACACACACAAATGCATACTATATACACATACACACACACACGCACGCACACAAATTCATACCATATACACACACACACAAACAAATCCATACCTACACCCACCCACACATACATACAGTACACAATAATGCATCCATATACACTCACACTTAGCAAAAGCACGCACAAAAACACACACATACACACACACACACACACACACACACCCCTTGCACATGGCCTGGGGAGGTAGTATGTCAGAGTTGAGTAACTGAGTCAAAACAGAACCTCTCACTCAGAGGCCAGGTCCCCGACTTCCTCTCTGCCATCAGTACATCAATCACTTAGGGACTCTCCCTTAAGGCCCTGACATCGTCCGAAAAGCCGTCCTCGAGCATGGTTTGTGGCCCGATAATTGCCCATAGTTTGTCGGTTGATGCTAGTACGGTAATAATTTTCAACAAAACTTCAGACTTCAGTCACAATAGAGAATCATTGCCAGCACTAAGTACATAATTATATTCGAGTGTTTCCCAGTATTTTATTTTAGGCAAAGTTCAGATCTGTCACGTGCCAAACTGTGAATAGAACACATTCCCAATTTAAGCATAATTATTCAACTATTTCTCACATTTCCAAGATTTCTGTAATTGTCTCATTCTGGGTGCTTACTTATTCCAGTTACATGGCTAGACCAGCAACAACAACAAGCCCAATTTCATGTCTACAACATCATGACTAAGCAAAATCCACACCGAATGCAAATATTACGCATTTCATCACAAATAATGGCATCAACCTGTATGATTGAGGCATCAACTATATGAATAATTTTTATGTGAAATATTTGACATCAATTTTCGCATTGTTTATTCACCAGGCCCCGGTATAATTAACTTCTCTCTACTCTATTCAAGGACACCAGCAGAAGAATGTGATCAATTATCTGAAAGCAATTAAATAATTGGTAGAAACTTAAGTAGATCTCTTAAGACTGATCTACTGATGTGTAACTGACTTCCACTGCTGGTTAGCAATCCTTTCCATTTCCTCTCTACAGCAGAAAAAGACAAATAGCCTATACAGTATCAAGTTCAGGAAAGCTGATGTAATGACAAAGTATTTAAACATAACATACGGTATGTGGTTTTGCTGGGAGCATGCAAAGACGGCGTGGGATTGTGGTTTTTAGCAGTCATGTTATCCCCACCTTGCCCTGCCTGCAGCATTTCCTAAATTAGGGACCGTGACCCCATATGGATCATAAGATCCTGTGTCTGGTTCAGTGGGTTTTTTCCCCCATTGCCACCCATGTATTTTTGGAAAATGTCAAATGAGCTTTAGAAGATTTCACAGGTTAGGAGTTCGAGTGTTTCTCAACCATCAAGGGTAATGTGGGAACTTACAATTTGAAACTCAAAGCCACACAAATTGCTGTTATACAGTTACCTGAAGGCAGCTTTATGCTCCATAAAACAACTAATACCATGAAACATTCCCACTTAATCCTGTCACTATAAATGCTGCTTAAAGGCATCTGGCTCAAAGGAAGAAAATGGATTAAATTACAACTACTAAAGAAGAACTTAATTCATTGGATCCTTAAGTGAGCTCTGGGTATTAAGGGTATTCTGGACTCACGAGGACACAAAAAGTCACAAAATTGTGTTCTGTATGTAAAAGTAGCCTACAGATGTAGTATGTAGAGAAACAGGGCATATGTTTTATAAACAAAAAGAGCAATTAACGACTTTCATTCTTATTTTGTTCAATCATGTTCCTATTACAAATACAACACATGCACGTAATACTGCTGCATCTGGATATTAGTGAAGAAAATGGAACACAATGGGCATGAGCGGGCCGAGAGAGAAAGGAGGGGGGGGGGGGGGGTGTAAGGGAGACTAGAGGGGGGGTAGCGTGTAAGGGAGACTAGAGAGAGAGGGGGGGGGGCTACAGTGAGTAGGAAGGAAGGAACAAGGGTACTGAGTATTGAGTGAGGGGCCCAGGAAAGGGGGTTTTGGGGGAAGATGGGGGGTCCACATCAAAGTTGTGTCTGGTGACTGGAGATTAGGGACTGCATTGCAAGAGGGGAATTTTTCACTTTCCAAAAGGTGTGTGTGTGTGTGTGTGTGTGTGTGTGTGTGTGTGTGTGTGTGTGTGTGTGTGTGTGTGTGTGTGTGTGTGTGTGTGTGTGAGGTCCTCAGGGTCTCTCTGGGTTCTGCATTCCTCAGCGGTGTACTGTATGGCCCCTCTTTGGCCATATAATGCACTGTCCATGTACAATCACATTGTCCACACCAGTTTCCTAAATCGTACCCAGACTATACTATCCACACGCTCCACAGCTTATGTTATTAAATAGCACATTCTTGAGTAGGGCTGCAATTATCAATTATTTTCTTAGTGATTCTTTTATATATATATATATATATATATATATATATATATATATGCAATTGTAAATTACGACCCTTGGGTCGACGGCACACCGACTTTGAAATCAGTCGGTCAGATGATTCTCGAGTTACGTGAACTACAGACACACGCACAGCCGCACGCACAGACGGACAGACAGAGATTTCACGCATTTATAGTAGGATGACAATTAATCCTCCCTACATATTTTTGTGTTTCCACTGCTACTGTACCCTACTGCCTCACCTGCCTGTGAGGAGTCCCCACCAGGAGCTCATAGCTCCTCTGTCCCACTGCTGCTGTTCCAAGTAACACCCCTACTGACGTATAGACACTCAGCCAAGCCAGATGAATGCATATCTATTCTTAAGGAAATACTTTGACAGTTACCATCTTTACTGGCACTTTGACAAACAGCAGCAATACATGTTAGAGGTCAAAGGCTACTACTGGAGTTTAGTCCATTAATCCACTTCTGTGCTGAAAAGAATTTCAAGAGTAACTTGAGTAAGTACTGACTTCAAAGTTTGAAATGTTGTTTGACATTAGCTAACCTAGCCGACCGATGATGTCATTGGTAGGCATGTTTCTGAAGTTTCCACAGTCCACCTCTGAGACAGAGCGATTAGACAGAAATTATACATCTTACAATGAGCATTAGTGAGGACAAGGTTGAAATATGACAAAAATGTTGATAGTAGGGAATGAGACCTTTTGGTCTTGGTGCTTACTTGACACGCGCCTCAGTGCACATAAATTAGGAAATGGTCTCGTGCGAACATGCACGTCCAATGCATTGCATAGGGTACTTTTTCCCTTGAATATGCATGTGAGTCAGTACTTCCTCATCGTCTCCCCTAATAATACTGGCATTTACTTTACATATTTTATCAACATAACATCTGTCAACCTAAGCTAGTTTAACATTTAGTACATTTATCATTGTTGTGACGTCAGAGTACATGGGGTCTAGCTGAGCTCAGCTTTATTAGCCTACCTAATTACATTAGGTTATTTTTTGTGTTAGGCAATATTTTTTACAATCTGTTAGGCAATAGTGCCTAAATTATTTTCTTGTGGGTCCTGAGAGGACGGAATGTACCTGGCTGAACGCGTTTAGTTCATGCGTGGTAGCCTACCTACTGAATAAACCATTTTATTGGCATCCAGATGAATTAGTATATCATTCATGACAGAACTTGTGGAGGCATCACAGCTCAGCATAACTGGATTACCATGAAATATCGCCAAAGATATACTATTATACCATAAACTACATCCCCCGCAAATTGAAATAATAAGCATTCAATGTACAGTAATTTGCCAAAGTGCTATTAGCTGTCTGTATTATGTCATCATGAGTAACTCTGTCTGTTACTTGTGGGTTAATGGATATAGTGAGTGGTGGAAAAAGTACTCAGATTTTTTACTTAAGTAAAAGCATCAATACTGCAATGTAAAATGACTCTGTTATAAGTAAAACTCCGGAATTCAAAATTTACTTGAGTAAAAGTACAAAAGTATTAGTATCAAAATGTACAGGGATACTTCACTTTCGGGCCGGGGACACATTTAAAAAAATAAATAAAAAAAAAGTTATGGAAAATTCATGGCCCCCTCACACATTAGTAGGACACTGCGTGTCGTGAGGGGGCCATGAATTTTCCATAACTTTTTTCATTTATTTTTAATATTTTTTTTAAATGTGTCCCCGGCCCGAAAGTGAAGTATCCCTTTAAAGTGCCAAAAGTAGAAAGTACTTATTATGCAGAATGTCCCATTTCAAAATAATCTGAAGATGGTGTTTTCGTTTTGTAATAATAATCGAAATCTACTAGTACCTAAGTTTTCATATAATTGTAGTTGAGTAAAAGTATAATATTTGCCTCTGAGATGTAGTGGAGTAGAAGTAAAAGTATTGAAAATTGGAAATACTCAGGTAAAGTTAAAAAAAACCTCAACATTGTACTTAAGTACAGTACTTGAGTAAATGTAGTTACTTTACACCACTGCGAGTGCAAAAAGAGCAACGCTGAAATGCACTCAAATGATCAAATGCATGCAACATTTAGACCTACACAATACATAACATTCTCGTTAAAAACAACAACATAAGTTTCGACCTGCATGCAACATCTGTACGCGAAGCAGCGTTGCCAGGTTTTGGGAGAGAAACAAGCAACCAGGTCTATGAAAACTAGCCCAAAAGAAGCTACTAGGCTATGAGCCCTTTGAAAATAGCAGATCTACAAGCTCACAACGCGTCACATCGCGACGCGTTGTGAGCTTGTAGATCTGCTATTTTCAAAAAGATCTCGAAGATGTGTAAAATGTGGAATATCTTCGAAACATTTTAACAACTCAAATCGTGTATGGGGGGGTCCCTGGGACAAAATATTTTCAGATGGGGGGGGGGTCTGCGGACAAATACATATTAATTTCGGGGTCCTTCACATGAAAATGTTGAAGAACCACTGGTTTAAACAACATTAGGAAACAAGGCCAAAAAAAAGGCAACCCGCAAACTACCAAACTAAGCAACCTTACAGAAAAAGAATCCCAAAGTCGCTTAAAAATAAGTGGACTTGGCAACCCTGACGCGAAAGCTGCAGTTTACGTGCGACACAGACAGCGTGCACACAACTGCACATGGTCATACTGGACGACTGTAAACTTTTCACAACGTGCTCGAAAACATCACCAAACAACAATGACTCTGTGAACAATAACTACCGCAAGTTTAAACATGGCAAATCAAATCATCCGTAATAAGTCATTCGCCCATAAATTCCAGTAATACTTGCCCTGTTTAGTCCTTGTTGTATGACACTTACATAACCACGCACGCTCCTTGCAGACCTTGCCACCTCAGAATGGTTGGATTTTTTTTCCGCGATGGAAAATATTTCGAAAGAATCTTCTTCACCTTCTAAAATCCCTATAAAAAAAACTCTTATCAAATAAAACAAAAAATCTAACTAGTCCTGCAGCAGAACTTTTCACCTTTTCCACTCAAGAAGCATGCTGCAAAAGAAAGTCACTTTCTCCTCTGCTGTTGTGAACTTGTGCACACTCTCTCTCTCTCTCTCTCTCTCTGTCTTAACTATTTTTTCATCCACTCTCTCAGTCTCAGTCTCACACTCTCTCAGTCTCACTCTCTCTCAGTCTCACTATCTCTCTCGCTCTCTCTCACTCTCTCTCGCTGTCTGTTTGTCTGTCTCACTCTCTCTTGAACACCCACACACACTATAAAGTCAGATGAATGAATGTGTGTCGGGGGGGGTATTAAACGCTTACCTGTGTCCGTCGTGCCGTGCGTGCAGTTACTTAGGAAAGAGGGACAGAGTGAGAGAGGAGGGAGAAAAGGAGTGATTGGCTGCGCGGAAATATCAAGGCTCTTCCAAGGTGCCGGTGTCACTCCTCCCCTCCTTGTCTTTCACCAGTGGTGGAAGAAGTACTCAGATATTTTTTACTTAATTAAAAGTAGTAATGCCACAACGTATAAATACTCTGTGTTTGTGACAGGCATGTGTTCAAAATGTTACTTGAGTAAAAGTACAAACGTTTTGGCAGTAAAATATATATACTTAAAGTACCAAAAGTAAAAGTACTACAATGTTTGAAAATAGAAGATTTACAGCCCTGAGCTTGTAGATTCATTGGCTATTTTCAAATAGCCTATGTATAAAATAGGGCTAAAGTGGTTACGCATGTATTATAATATGATAATTTACATCTGCAAAGTAACTAATAGTAACTAAAGTTTTCAAATAATTGTAGTGGAATAAAAGTACAATATTTGCCTCTGAGGTGTAGTGGGGTAGAAGCGAAGCATTTACTTCACACCACTGGTCTATTTTCTACTGACAAAACATGTTTTAAAACTTTTTTAAATAAATAATTAATTGATTAATTAGCTCACTGTGATGAAGGACTATTTAGCTACGTGGGTCACGGTGACCTTATGCGTATTGTATCACTTGATTGATAATTGTGTTCAGCCTAGAGAGAGGGACTGAATTACAGTACAGGCCCAGGGCCAGGTGTGTTCAATTTAGTTTAGCCCAGGTTTGTTGATTAGAGCGGCATTAATTTGTCAGCATGTTTGCAGCATTTGTTGAGTGAAGAGCTATTCTCTGCTTGACAGATTATTACTTATTACAGATTATTGGACTACATCTCCGAAGCTCCTTTTATGGTTTATTATTTGCAACATGGGACTGTGTTTTGAACAGCACTTTCTCT
This sequence comes from Gymnoscopelus braueri, assembly GCF_963280865.1. Lineage (NCBI taxonomy): Eukaryota > Metazoa > Chordata > Actinopteri > Myctophiformes > Myctophidae > Gymnoscopelus > Gymnoscopelus braueri. Next base: position 22,733,744 of record NC_137614.1, read on the forward strand.
AAAGAAGTTTTACTAATAAACACCCCCAAAGAGAAGAAGAAGCCTCTCAGCACCACAGTGGTCACAACTTCCCAACCAGCTAAACTGTCAATCCTACATTACACTCACATAACATATTTGGTGTGTATTACATTTACCTGAGAGTCTACTCCTGGTGTAATAATGTATTTTTCACAACATGCAGGAGGGGTGTATTGGCATTGGCACTTCTCTGCGCATACAGTGGTGGAAAAAGTATTCAAATGTTTTTACTTAAGTAAAAGTATCAATACTGCAATGTATAAATACTCTGTTACAAGTCTAGAATTCAAAATTTACTGAAGTAAAAGTACAAAAGTATACAAAATATAGTTTAAAAGGTACTCATTGCAGAATGTCCCATTTCACAAGTATTAAAATGTTGTTTTTTTTTGAAAATAGCAGATCTACAAGCTCACAGTGCGTTGCATCGCAATGCATTGTGAGCTTGTAGATTAGATTGTAGTAGAAGTACAGTGCTTGAGTAAATGTACTTAGTTACTTTCTATGCTTCTCAGCGCATAGTTGTGAAAGTGCTGGAGTGAATCCACAGCAGGCAGGCTGGGCTGGCAGCTCACGCATGCGCCATGCGCACCGGAGAACACGGAAGTCCGTCCTCTAGAATTAATAAAATAAACCACCAACCATTTCATTTCCCAGGGATTCATTCTCTGCAACAATGTTGCAGTTACAGTTCACTAAAGATGTCTTACCCGATTCTGTCAGCAACGACTTCCAAAATCTGAATAAATTCAACGAGCAGGTATTGTTTTGTCTTTCTCTCTGCAACATACTAACTATTCCAAGTCACTATAGTACAGCTACCAAGTCACCATGTATCATTCTTCTTGTAAACACTGCGTTACTGCTTTGTAACAGCAGTCATACAACTAGAGTTAAATTTGTATCAAATGACAAAGTCTTGTGCTGTATATTATTGTTAAATGTAGCTTGTTGCCCTACTATGTTTATGCACAAATCGTATGACAGTGACAGTGTGGCAGGTCATGTGATTCATGTGACAGGCTGACAGCCTCATACAGTAACCTGATCACACATGGGAGCCGTGGTGTAAAGTAACTAAGTACATTTACTCAAGTACTGTACTTAAATACAATCTTGAGGTATTTTTTACTTCTACCCCACTACATCTCAGAGGCAAATATTGTACTTTTACTCCACTACAATTATTTGAAAACTTTAGTTAGTAGTTACTTTGCAGATATAAATTATTGTATTATAAAACATACATTACCCACTTCAGCCCTATTTTATACATAGGCTATTTGAATAGCCTATGTATACTATATACCACTGCAGTGACTACACAAGAACACGGTTATTTAAAAAATGTCATCACAGAAAGTTTAGGGTTTGCTTTTCAACTTAAAATTGCATGCCAGTCATATTTCTGAAGTTATGTGGAACCTGCCTTTATGAAAATGACAATGCTATAGGTTATAAAGACTGGGAAATCACTTATAATTATAGTTTTGGGTGGCAACTTGATGTTCAATAGTTAGGGATCAAGCTACCGCTTAAAATAAACTAATGAGACATCATTGTTTTTGTCATTGTTTGCAGCAATTTATGCGCCTGACTGAAATACTCTTCCAGTTTCTGCTAGAGCCGAAGGAGGTGAGACTCATGCATAACTAAACATGTTGAGAAACATGCATGCATAAACAAACATGCATAACCAAATATTTGGGGGGAAATGCATGAAGAAACATAGATTCATGCACAAACATGAGGCACAACATGTTGAGAAACATTTATGCACAAACATACATAAATAACATGTTGATGGAACATGGGCAGTTGACACTGATGATTTAAGCCTCATTTATACTTTGTTACTTGCCCCAAAATAGATGATCTACAAGCTTGTAGATCGCCCATTTACGAAGTGATAGACACTCACACTAGACAGACAGACAGACATTTGTTGATCCTGCGAGGGAAATTCAGTTGTCATTGCAGCACAGCATTATGAGACAAAGGACAGATACAGGGGTGAAGAGATACCACTAAGGTGCAAGAATAAAAACAGTGTGGCTCTTGGACTTCTTGTGGGCAGCCCGTGGTGTCAGTCATGACATGACTATGACGTCAGTTTATTACATATCTATGACGTATAACTCCCAATTTGGTGAAGGTTTCATCCGATCAGAGTCTCTTTGACTTATATTAAAAATTAATAAAGTATAAAACGTATTTGAAAAAGGTTAGCGGAGGTACTTCTGTGGCCTACTGGCATTTTGGCGCTGATCAGCCCAGTGCTTTTCGAGGTTAGCTCCGGACACACAGGCTCTCTTCTAAACGGCTAGACTCCTGCAGAGCCATGCCGTGAGAGGGAATAAATTGGTAGTCATTTACGGGGACTAGAAACGGGTACCAATAACCAAAGGAGATTTAGGGTCTTACTTGGTCCTCTGCACTTAATTATAGCAGTTAAAGTAAATGACTGCAATGTCTGTGTTTGTGTGTTTATGGATTGATGCTTGATTTGTGTGTGTGTGTTTTTGGATTGATGCTTTTGTGTGTTGCGTGCGTGGGTGCGTGCATGTGTGCATGTGTGTAGGCAGAGCGGTTCATGCTGCAGTTGAGTGAGTTTGCAGGAGAACATGGGATGAGTTCTGGACCTTTAAGGAATCTGATGAAGAGTGTTCTACTGGTGCCTCAAGGTGATAATGATAATAAAATTCAACCTGTCTGTCTATCTCTTTCTGTTGATTAATTCATGCAAAGGCCATTAAAATCCAGCAGATGCACACAGAATTACTCTTATCAACCATTTATCTTTAAAAAAGGGCCCTGGATTAGTTTGGATTGAATCTCTACATTTCTGTCCCTCTTTATAATGTATGTTTTAACTGCAGTTTTAGTCCCACTCCATTCTTTAGCTGCTTCACTTAGTGCTTAAGTCAAACGAAACCCGGTGAGGAGAAATGTCAGGTGACTTTATTGTCCTAGTTCTACACAGTAAGGATCTCAGGTCATACTTCTAGCTCCGCCAGTTTGCACACATACAGTAGTACCTCATGAGCACACACCTGGGCATGACATACATCATGAGTTTGAGTCTAGCTTGTGTGTCGTCATGTCATCTCCTTACCCTCTGGCCTCTCTTTCTTGAAACGCCTTTAAAATAATCTTTGTTCCTCTTCTTTTTCTCCAGGTGCCTTGAAGAAGAATCTAACAGCCGAGCAGGTCAAAGAAGACCTTCTGACATTAGGTATGGCAAAGATATTCGTCACTAACAAAGTCCAAAGAGTGCTTAATTTGTACTCCACAACGCAACAGCGTTGTATAAGGTATTATAAAAGCATAAGACCTATTTTTTCCTATTTTGTTGTATGATGGTGTCATGTGAAAATAGCTCACAGAGTGTCACGATGCGACACGTTGTGAGCTTCTTTATGCTATCTTCACAATTTGTGTAAATTCTTTAAAAGTCTATATATATTGACATGCCCAAAATAGAGACACCATAGTCAAAGTGGTTAAGACCTCTGGTAGATACAGTACATATAACCCTTCCTTGCTGAGGACTGAATCCCAGTAATGCTGCCTCAATTTGACTATTATCTGTCTCAACAAAGAAAAATAAGAGAAGAGACTCCCCCATGACTCCTAAATGTTTTTAAGTTTTAAAACTGATTCATGATGATAGACCTACTCAAAATTCATTGATACCATGTTGAGAGGTCTGTGCATTATCATTAGTTTGATAAAAAGAAAAAAACGTATTGCTAGTTTTTATTTGATTATCCCTATTGATCACCCAGGACTGAATGAAGACAAAGCTGATCACTTTTCACAGCAGGTAAATCTCAGCCCTTCCACTTACTGCATTTAGATGGTTTAGCCTTGATTTAGCTGATACTCTTAACTACAGTTACCTAACAAATTGGCAAATTATGCTCTAGTTCCTAGAAATATACACACACACACACACACACACACATTTAAATTATTTATTTATGTCCACATAAATACAAGTTTTAAAGGACACAAATACTGGTAGTGCAATTTCACACTGTGGGTTACTATGGCATACGTGCCGACAAAGGCAATCACAGTTACAGTTATACACACACGTAGGGCCAAACAGGCAGTATACAGCTTAAGGGTACAGATAGCAGCGCCGTCTCCAAACAGCGCGACTGCCAATGATAGCTGACACTGAGCAATATTTTGCTAGCTGTTTGGCTTTTCTCTTTGTGAGACCAGCCATCTGAAGGCCTCTAACAACGAGCTTATGAACATGGCCCAGGCTGCCAAATATGAAAACTAAAAGTTTACAGTTGTAGCCCAGTTGCGACATGGTCTGCTCTAGCAGTTGATATTTCACCACCTTAGTTATAAAGGCTTCTTCTAGGCTGTGGTCAAACGTACAGCCAACCTCTAAAATGAGAACCTCTCTACTATTCTCATCAACAACAACAATATCGGGGGTGTTTGCTGCTATATGAGAGAACATTGAGACATCACTACACAGATTGAACATACTCGGCTTCACAGTGGAGTGCTTATACAGCATTGGTGCAGGTGACCTGAATGTGGAAATGATACTGTCTGCAATCAGATCCACGATTCTATCATGTCTACAAATGTAAAGCCCTCTGTACGCATGGCAACCATTGAGAATGTGGGCCATGGTTTCAGTAATCTGTGCGTGGTCGTGATGTATACAGTGTGGGCTATGGCTGTCAGGGAGCCAGATGGAAAGGTTAAGCTTAGATGGTAAAACCTGAAGCCTAGCTTTTAAGGTGAAGGTGATGATGGCCTCATCAAGAGCTACACCTTTAAACACTGTATGAGACACAGAGTGGTCAGCGGTCAGGAGACAGGCAAGCTTTCCCTGCAGTCTAAGTTCAGTCCAGTGCTTCCGTTGGCGTTGTTGTTGCGCTGACATGAGGTGACCACGGGCATTGGTGAGTGACAGTTCATATCCTGATCCACAGATGTTGATAGTGGCCTTTACAGATATATTGGGGTCAGAGATTACCTCCTCGGATGCGTTGACAGGCTCGGAGTCCGGCCCCACCCACTCCAGGGTCACATCTGACCAGCCGCAGAGATCATTCAAGTCCAGCCAATCTGACCGCACCCCAAATCCGGCGGCGCGGCTGTCCAGCTTGCCACTCGGTTTCTTCCGGTAGCCCAGGAAGCTTGGTTCCGACCCACGTGCCAGCGGGACCTTGCGCCTCTGCAGGTCCAGAAACAGAGAGGCTCTGGCCTGCTCTCTGACGTACTGGTCATCACTGTTCAGCATATTGAGGAGATGGCTGAGTCTCGTGGCAATGTAAGTCCATTCAAAGTTGGGAACGCCCAGTCCGCCCTCCTGCTTGGTATGGAAGATTATATCTCGTGTTGAGTGAGTGTTCAGTCCGGTCCATTTTCTCACCATATGCACAGTCCTGTTGTTCATTTCACAAAGAAATTTACGGGGAATATGTACATTGGAAAACAAATGCTGAACTTTAACCAAGGCTATCTGTCTGACTGCTTCAAGTTTCATGATGAGTGGCAGGGGTGATGAATTAATTAAATCCAATCTCCCGGAATAATCAGAGACAATTTCATTCACTTGCTCCTCCCATTCCCCTGCCACGTTAAATTTATGCCCCAGATAGTTATATGTTTCATGACGTGCGTAGACTCTAAGTGGCTTGTTATTAACTGTAAATGTGGGAATGACATCTGTTTTTGACCTGTACCAGCGGTTTCCTCCGCTCCGCCGCTCATAGAAAACAGCACATTTTGAATCTTTGACCTCTAATCCAGACCACTCTAGAAAAGAGTCTGTTCTGGAGAGCATGGTGTTGATGACATCCTCCTGCCTGGAGGCTATTACTACATCATCTGCATACCCCTGGACGGGGTTAGGGGAAATTACATTGGGGGGAGCACAACTACAAAGCCATTTTAACCATTGGTTGATAGCGAGTACAAAATTGACTGCGCTCCAGGGACAGCCTGTCTTAATACCTACTTGGAGTGGGATTGGGACTGTGAGCTGTTTGCCACAAATCACCTGTATATATGAACCAGAGTAAACATCCCTAACAATGTCAATAAAAACCTGGGGTAGATGTATTTCCTCTAGGGCTCTTAACATGACATTATGTGCTAGGGTTCCAAAAGCATCACGGAAATCCAAAAAAACTGTAAACAATTTACTGGACCCATGTTTAAAATCATCAATACCTGTTTTCAGACAAAACACATGTTCATTCATGCCTTGCCTGTTAATATAGGCCTTTTGCTTAGGAGATAAAATATTTTCATCTACAAGCCAAGGCAAAACACGTGCAAGAATACATTTCATAAACACCTTGTAGATTGTAGGAAGAAGTGAAATGTCTCTCCAGGTTGATGGATTGTCCGGGATATTGTCTTTTTTGGGGATTCTGTGGACAAGAGCACCCTTCCACGACTCAGGCACTCTTTTATTCTCCAGGCAGGTGTTAAAGATTGCTGTTAAAACACTTGGCTGTGTGGCTTTGAGTGACTCGTAAGTAACGCCATCCATGCCACTTGATTTATTATTGGGGAGAGCGCGCAGCACTGTCTCCACCTCGGCGTGCGTAAAATGCGCAGTGTCGGGGAAGCAGGCTGGCTCCGTGTGGAGTAGCGCGCTGTGCCATGGTGGTATGGGGAGAGGGTCGCCAATGCGCGTTTCTCCCTGACATTTCCGCTGATAATAGGACTGCACTTGCTCGCAGTTATTGGGGCACGGGGGGGGGCTTGGAAATTCACTATTGTTCAGGACAATCTGGATCGCTTTGGATCGTTTGCATTGCCAGAGATAGGACAGCTTGTTTCGGCTCACCTTTCTCCTCCGTTGGTCGCCTCTCGCTGGTGTTAAGGACGGCTGCACTGTCTCTCGGATGTACCGCAGTTGCGATTCGATCCAGGCGGTGAGTAGTCCTAGCGTTGGTGCCTCTGGAAGTGATTCCTTCATGGGGAACTTTTTCAGAACACGGGCGGCGTATTTCAGGAGGGGAAGGCCGAGCGGGTGTCCCCAGTGATTCACTGCTGTGAAAACTCCATTCCTGAAAAATATTCCATTCAGGAGGGTTATGAGTCGTATCCAACCTCCAGGATCTCGCGAAGAAACGAAGTGGCGTTTTTCGTCACGTTGTTCCGAATCCAAGCTTTTCCTGAAGGCTCTCTCGCGGATCTGAAATTCAGACCACCGCTGCTCATTCAGAGGTTGAACCGTGTCAGAGAACTCCGTGTGGAGCGGCAGCTCCAGCTCCGACGGGTGGTTTGGCGTCGGGTCATGGGGAGTCCATTGTTGTTGATAGATTCTCCCACTTTGGAGCGCTCGCTTATAGGCAACCTTGATCGCCGAGACCAGACACATCGCCCAGAGTAATCTCCACAGGATCATATTGCACATTACTACATTTACGGCGGCAGTTACGACGGGTGTGGTTTTAGATATTAGACACACACACACACACACACACACACACACACACACACACACACAATGTTTCTGAGGCTACATCAGCAGACTTCATATTTTCTCAGGGAAAATTAATCAAGAAGGTTTAATTGTGTTGAGGTTACAGCAAGTTACAGTTATAACATTGTCATTGTGTTATAGTTTGATCTTGAATAGGTATTTCAAAGTAAAATAAGTGGTGTGCATTTATTTCTGTTTTCTGTTATGGTAACTTTGTCTTTGTGTTGTGTTTCTCAGTGGGGTGTCCATTACGCTGTGCTCTCCAGGCTAGCAGTGGGACAGACTGTGATGGTCAACCAACTGGTGGATATGGAGTGGAAGTTTGGAGGTAAGGACAAACCCAGCTACAAAAAATCACATTATACAATTATATAATCTTAGCATAATCAATTCTGTGTACGTATGTTTTGTGTAGGTTACTTGAGCCCCAATTACACACACAGTCATTGCACAATATTGGCGTGCGAGGTGGCCTTTCTACATGGACAGTAAAGGAGCCACAGTAAAGCTTCCACCATGTATTCTTATACATAGCATGCCGGTTTTCCGGGATCAGAGGTGTGTTTGGTAGATTTTATAAATGTAAAACTATAGCCCACAGATTTATTTCAGACAATACTGATACAAAATGGGCTGACAAAATTGACTCACAATGAAACGGACTGCAGTCACAGAAACTCCAGTACTGAAGCATTTTTCTTCAGTGAGTGGCATACAGGCTGTTTTTCTAAATAAGAAGCACATGCTAGAGTTGTGTAACCATTCAGTTGTCGTAAAGATAATTTCTAAAGTTACCAAACTCACATAATAACTTAATTTTACGCTCTTTCCCTTTTGCTGTCTGTTTCCTCTCTCTAATGTTGCACACACACGTACACAGGAGATGATGACATCGCTAAGACTACATTTACAATTAAATCCTACTCATTTATTTCACAGAATACAGAGCTCAAAGGTTACTGTATATGCTGCTTTAAATCTGTGACTCTCAGTGGCTCACGTTTTGTCTATTTTCCCACAAAATAAAACAGTCGGAGTCTCACTGAGTCATGATCTTAACATACAGTAATGCTCTCTGATAGCTTGTTTAGATATGAACTCCATGTAGTCAGCAACTGTACTCTAACTCTACTTTATCAGACTCAATTGTTTCTCCATACCACCTTGACATCTAAAGACCTGTAGTCTGTAGTAGTAGTAGTCATGCTATTATGTAGTACATAATAATTCATGTACCTTTACAGTTACATGTACATTAGCATCTGACTAGGGTAGGGTTGGGAAATATTTATATTATATTGATATCGTGATACGAGACTCTTAGAGGCATCTGGGATTTTGTGTTGTCTTTTCCTGGTTTTAATTATTAAGCCTTATTTTATACTTTCAAACATTTAAAAAAAATAGCAGATCTAGCATATAAGCTCACAGCACATCACGATGCAATACATTAAAAAAATATATTGATATCGTCATCTCAATTTGGTATTATTGTCGCAACATCGATAGAGGAGTTGCTGAAAGATATTGTGATATTTGATTTTGTCCATATCCACCAGCCCTAGACTAGTGTAGGTTGTACAGTCTGTACATCAATATGAGACTCTACCTACAATACAATGTTTGTTAAATTCTCTTAAACATAACTTGCAAATCGTTATGCAGTTAAAATCAGAACCAGCTTTATTGTCACATCACAGGTTTACAGAAGTAAAGAAGTGGGTGAAATTCGTTTTCGTGCATAGTTCCCATCGTATTGTTATTTCCATAGAAGAAAGAAAGGGAAGAAGAAGAGGGGGGGGGGCAAGGCGGGAAAGGAGATCAAACAAGATAACGAATGATCTACATATTTACACATGGTACCTGAGATAAGATATAAAGGTGCGTGAGCATAGCAGCAGCATATGTACAGTACACTGTACATGATACACTTATGGTTAGTTAAGGTGCTAGAAAAAAAACAAAAAGACAAGCCAGTGCGTTGAACATGGGATTAAGGTGCAAAATGTCAGTGCGTGTCGACCGCATAATCCACATAAGGTAGACTGACACTCACACTGGTATAATCCGCAAGTAGGTCCATGAGGAAGAGCAAAGAAAAAAGTCAAGTCACTTGTATGAACACAATATGCTGCTGCTGAAAGTTTTTAACTTAATTTGTCGTCCTCCATCTTTGTGTTACTTCCTTTTAACCTACAGAGGGTCGTAACACCTAGACTAGGTATAGAATGTGTCCATGTGCTTGCAATGGATTATGTGTCAAATCAGACAACCGTATGCCATATCTTGGAGGCTTTGCTAGTTTAGACCCCATGGAATTATTTTATATATTGAAATGAGCCAACCTCTATTGCTAATGTGTTCCTTTAAATTAATTTCCGCAAGGACAAATAAAGCATCTATCTATCTATCTATCTAATGTATTGCTATGAGAAACAATCAATCAGTCAATAAAACTTTAATTAAACCTCAGGAATGCATTGAGGGAGACCTCCTAATTTCATGGGGGCTCCATTAGCAAAAACAACATTTCTTAACAACTGTTCTGAAATTGCCGCAGGGGCAATACTGAGTTTTTCCCCAAAAAATAATTAGGGTTAGTTTCTGCCAGGTATGTGGGACTGTCCCTCTAAGTTCAGATATATAGACTGTTGATCCTTGGAAACAAATGTGTCAGTATGAAAACAATGTTGAAACAAACTGTGTTGACCATTGAGACAAAATAAACATTTCTTGTTCTACTTAAGAGAAGCTCACCTGCAACATCATGTCTTTGTTTATGATTTTGTCACTGTTGACATGGTAACGATCGTGACCCATCTTGTCTCTACAGTAACAGTTGGCACCAGTGAAATACAGAAGGTTGGCAATATATTTCTACAGGTGAGAACTTCCAAAACACAGCACTGCGACTGACATACACATGCACACACACACACACACACACATTGAGATAAATACTTTTTTCATAATATCCACATTGCCATCACATAGCACTACAAAGAGAACACAATCCCCCAAGCACGCACCCTCTCTCTCCACACACACACACACACACACACACACACACACACACACACACACACACACACACACACACACACACACACACACACACACACAGCTTCAGAGTTTACACATCTTTGTTGAGTCTTGTTGAAGGTGGACTTTGTGTGTTTTAGCTGAAGTTGGTGATCAGAAAGGGGAATTCCACTGAAAATGTGTACATGGGTGAGTGAGTCTACTGTTATTAGCACAATAGCAGCTCGGTGCACACATGCATACTATTCGGCAGCACTACAATAACTAACTGAGTAATAATGGCTAGCAAATACAGTATATGCAGGATTATTATTTTAGCTGTTATATTTCAGCTCTATAGTACCTGAGTGTAACAAATGCACATGCTATTTCTTTTTGTTTTTGCTTTGCCCAGAGTTGACCCTCCCACAGTTTTACAACTTCCTCCATGAGATGGAGAGAGCTAAGACCAGCATGGAATGCTTCGCCTGAATCTGTCTGTGTGTGTGTGTGTGTGTGTGTGTGTGTGTGTGTGTGTGTGTGTGTGTGTGTGTGTGTGTGTGTGTGAGTGTGAGAGAGATATATGAGTTTGTATGTGTATGTATTAAGGTAGTATATATCATTGCTGTCGGGCAGAAACATCTTATCTCCATATTCTAACTTGTGTTTTTTTTGGTAAATTAATGCCCTACTTCATCATACTACAGAATCACACAAAAGTATCAAAAGTAGCAGATCCACAAGCTTGAAGTGTGGTGCGAAGTGTGGCACGAAGCAATGCGTTTTGAGCTTGTCGATCTGGTACTTTTGCTATTTTTTTATTTGAATCCTGAAAAGTAACAGTTTTGGACATATGAGGTTTCCACCCGACAGAGACGATATGTACTGCATGTCTGTCCGCTCGTGTGACAAAGACCCAGGACTCAACACCAGTGAAGAAAAAAATTCTGTGTGAATTCTGTCAAGATGTTCTAGAATTCATGGAAGAATGAGACATTCCAGAATCATTTCAACTAAGCTCATACGTTTATACTTTATGATCAACCAAAAAAATAAAATAAAAGATAAAGAAAGACTCAAGCACAATGATATTCTTGAGAGAGTGGATCCGTATTTTTGTCATTCAATACTGTATGTACTGTACCACTCGAGCAGAATAAGGATGAAGACGTTTTATTTCAATTAAATGACTTACTGACTATAACATACAATGTAAACAAGTGTGATAGCGTCTGATACACTATACTATACACTTTACTTTGGCCGGAGAAAAACTGGTTGAAAAATCCAATTCTGGTCAATCAATGTATTTTTTGAAGAATTCCCCTCTCACCTTTACCCTTCTAAAGTAATTTCATCAGACTTATAACTGCCATGGCTAATCATTAAGGAGAGCAAACTCCACTCTGTTTGTTTTGTGTTTTTGTGTCCGAACACTAACCAGTGTTGATGTGTAACAGAGTGTTTCCTGATGAGGAACACACACACACACACACACACACACACACACACACACACACACACACACACACACACACACACACACACACACACACACACACACACACACACACACACACACACACACCTCTAGAGAGTTCGAAGGAAGGAGTCAGTTTAGTAATTAATCGATGCTTGAAGGGCCGTTGTAACCAAAATAAGGAAGAGGAAGTTCATACTGTAAGTGTGGACTTCCAAGAACTTCACCTGACAGCTGCCACACACTGTGTGTTGTTCTTAAATTATCTAGGATCTCAAGGGGAGCAAATAAAATAATATTTGCGTGTATTTAAAAAAATGGAGCCGTCTGAGCATTTCAGATTAGGGCTAGGCGATATGACTTCAAATCAGTATCACAATTATTGCAAATAAAACGTTTTGCCTCGATTACAATTAATGAACAATTGGGGGGGAGTGAAAATAGCAGATCTGTGCCATGTGCTGTGTGTTATTTTCCCTTTTTGGTACAAGGAAGTATACAGGGTTAAGTGGTTAATCATCAATTTAGTTGATTATAAAAAAACTATTAGAATTTGTCGATTGATTGAAAAAAGAAAGTCGGTC